>NW_026057582.1:33103432-33132736 GCF_023721935.1 Panthera uncia | reverse complement strand
ATACACACCACACATGCACACATCACACACATACACACACCATACCACACCCATACCACACACACCCCACACATACATACACCACATAGACACCACACCATACACATACCACACACATACTGCACAATACACATACCACACATATGCATTACACTAAATACACACACCACACACGCTACACTCACATACATACCACACTACACACACCATACCATATACTACTCACGTATGTAGCACACACACACATACAACACAAGCAGACACAGATACCCCATATACAAGATACGAACATTCACCACACAAACATATACACCATTCAACACACGCCACACACATACCACACACATACACAATCCACACATACATACACACACCAAACCTACATATACTACATCCACATACATGCACCATACTTACAATACACATATACACACACCACACGCACACTGCACACATACACACCACACACTACACCACACACACCACACACACACTACATACAAACTGTACAAACCATACACATGCAAACCATGCCACACATCACACATTTACACACATACCACACACATACAAACATACCATACCACATATATACCACACATACACTGCACACACATACATACCACACACATATACACACCACACACATTCACACATACCACACTACACATACACCACACACCACACGTACTACACAATACCTACACCCACCCCACACCACATATACACACACCCCACATACAAAAACATATACCACATAAACAGACCACACATATGCCACATAAACATGCCAACACACACCATGCCACACACACCACACATACACACACCACACCACACTCATTCTATGTAGACCCCTTAAGATCCATTCTTTGACACATTGCATACCCACTCAAGCCTTCTCTCAGGACACACCAGCCAGGAGTGTCTAATCCATTCCCCATCCAATGCATCTCACTTATTCCTCAGGGACAGAGCTACCTCCCTAGCCAAGGCCATCAGAACACACTGTCCCTAGCAGCCTTTCAACCATGATTTATTATCTGGGTAATTACGGGAAGCATCTGCATTTTCTTTATTGCATTAGTGATGATCACACATCCAGAGAACTAAAAATAAACAGCAGAAGGTCTCACTGATTTGAAGCTGGGTCAATGTTTATTTTCTCAAAGATTGAACTTCCTTGATATGGATGTGAAGTTATATTAAATGGGCCTTAGATACATGGAGTGTGGTCTATTTGAATACATAGGTAGGTAGGATTTGTCTGTCTCTGGATGATGCTTAGGATATGGAAGACACACCCAGAAGATCTCCTGGTTTGCTGTGTTGCTGCTCTGATTCTGTTTCATCCCCTGCCTTGACACACTAAGCAAATAGGCACCCTTCTCTAGGCCTTACTTTCCCCATCTGGAAAATGGGAAGATGGAAGAGAAGGCAGGAAAGACAGCAGAATATTGATCCTAACTTTTGTAGTGTCATTAGTCTCTGACAAAGAGCCTCAGAGCTGGCCTTTCTCTCTAATCCATTTTTCTTCAAGTAGGGGACCTGTATTCCAGGACTTGTGGAGCTACAGGATAAAAATGGAGCATCATCTTTTATGCAAATATTTAGGGGAAGAATAAATAAATATGGAGTATAATGCAAAATTTGGATTATATGCAATAATGCAATAATTATATGCAATTAATGCAATAATTTTTTAAAGTTTATTTATTTTGTAAGAGAGAGAGGGTAAGCAGGGGAGGGGCAGGAAGAGTAAAAATCCCAAGCAAGCTCCATGCTGTCAGCGCAGAGCCTGCTGTGGGAGTCCATCTCACAAATGGTGAGATCATGACCTGAGCCAAAATCAAGAATTGATTGCTTAACCCACTGAGCCACCCAGGCACCCCTTGGATGACATTTTTAAAATAAAAAAGTGCCACTAGCTGAGTTACAACACAAATTGAGCTCCCTCTCTTGCGAGGTGTCTACTGTTAAAGTGAAGGCATTGACTGAGAAAGAATGGGATCCTATAAATTGGAGTGGGGATAGGTAAGAAGACCCTGATGAAGCTGGGACGGTAAGGCCCTAAATTCTGAAGAGTCTTCTTTGCCAGAGGAAGCAGCCTCCCCACCTCCAGTAGTAACTTTTCCCTCTCATCTGAGGGCACTAACCCTGCACAACCTGAAGAAACCGTAATGTCCTTCCCTGAGGCATTCGCCATGCAAGACGATGCTGATTCTCCTCAGGACCCACCTCCATCACCTCTCTGCTCCTAGACCTACAGCCAGACTCAAGTTCCTAAAGATGAGCTACAAAGTAGGACCCATGAGGAGGTGTGCTGCACTCCAAAAGAACTATTTGAGTTTTCTGATTTATACAGACAGAAATTTGGGTAACGTTTGTGCAAATGAAGCTTGGGAGTGTAGGATGATGGTGGAAAGAACCTAAAGTTGGATCAGGCCAAATTTATTGACATGGGTTCACTAAGCAGAAATTCTGCATTTAGTGTTTCAGCTGAGGGCATCGTGAAGGGCTCTAACAGTTTGTCCGGTTGGCTAAAATATGGATCAAAAGGTGACCCACAGTGGGTGAATTACAAATGCCATGCCATCCTTAGTTTAATGTAGAGGAAGAGAGTCAAAGGTTAAGGGGGTTGGAATTTTAGAGTGGATTAATCATTTAAGATTTACTCACCCACACTGGAAGAGTCCAGAATACCCACCCTTCACCACTACTGTGAGAAATAAATCTGTGAAACGAGCCCAGGCATCCTTGAAAATCTCTGGGATCACTCTTATCTGTAGGCCAGACCTTATAGTAAGGACCACAGTCACTGAATCGGGAAACCTAAATGCAATGGGAGTAATTGGATCCTGGTATGGTAAGGGTCAAATGTCAGCACTCAACTACCGGAAGCAAAGTGGGCATGGTTATGGTAAAGGACAGCAGAGCCAAAGCAGCAATCAGAATAGTCTGACTCCCATAGATCCATGGTGTTAGCTAGTTGATCATGGTGTTCCTAGAAGTGAAATAGATAGGAAGCCTATTAAATTCTCACTTGATCTGTATAAGCAGACAAGTTCTGGGTCAAATGAACAAAAGTTTAACCTGAATCATAAAAAAAAGTCATGCTCCCTCAGTCAACTCCCAAGTGTGAGCAGGTTTATAGACCCAGAACCCCAGGAATGAAGGAGAAGTCAGTTTCCCTTAATGAAGAACCCAGTACACTGCCAGAATTTATACTGTGAATTTTTCTCCTGGCCTTTCCCAAAGAGACCTACAGCCTTTTACGTATACTTTTTAATTGTTTTAAATATTTATTTATTTATTTTGAGAGAGGGAGAGGGAGGGAGGGAGAATCCCAAGCAGGCTTTGGGCTCTGTACTGACAGTGCGGAGCCTGTTTGGGATTCTCTCTCTCCCTCTCTTTCTGCCCCTCCCCAACCCAAGTCTGTTCTCTCTCTCTCTCTCTCTCTCTCTCTCTCTCTCTCTCACACACACACACACACACACACACACACACACACACACAATAATAAACTTTAAAAAATAATAAAAAACTTTAACTTTTTACTTTTAATTGTGCATTGGGAAATAATCAGGCCCTTCAGGGACTACTAGGCATTGACTCCAAAGTGACATTAATCCCGAGAGACTCAAAATGTCACTGTTGTCTACCAGAGCAGAGGCTTATGGAAGTCAGGTGATCAGTGGAATTTTAACTCTGATTCATTTCCCAGTGGGTCCCTGTCTTAGTCCATTCAGGCTGCTATAACAAAATGCCACAGACTGGGTGGCTCAGAAATTTGTTGCTCACAATTCCAAAAGCTAGAAGTCTAAGATCAGGGTGCCAACATGGTTGGGTGAGGGCTGTCTTCTGAGCTGCAGACTTCTTATTGTATCTTCACATGGTGGAGGGAGCTAGGGAGCCCTGTGGGATCTTTTTCACAAGAGCACTACTCCTGTTCATGAGGTCTCCACCTTCATGACCTAATCACATCCCAAAGGCCCCACCTACTAATACCATCACCTTTAGGGGTTAGGATTTTAACATATGAATTTTAAAACAAACATTCAGACCCTAGCAGTCCTCAAACCCATCCTGTGGTTATTTCCCTAGTTCCAAAATTCATGATTGGAATAGATCTACTCAGCAGCTGGTATACTCCCCACATGGGTTCCCTGACCTGTGGAGTGAGGATTATTATGGTGGGAAAGTCCACTAGAAGCATCTATCTAAAAAAAAAAAAAAAAAAAAAAAGGAAACAAAAGCAATACCACATTCCTGGAGGGACTGGGAATTAGTGCCAAACTAGCATGTCCGTGATACCTCACATGCAGCAATTGGTCTGGCAAATGCTTTTTTCTTGACAACAGAATTTCACCAGAAGCTTTTTGCTTTCAGCGGGCAAGGCCAACAATGTATCTGCACTGTCCTCCCTTGGGGGTATATCAACCCTCAGGCCCTATGTCATCATTTAGTTCACAGGGATCTTGATCACTTTTTTCTTCCACAAGATGTCACACTGGTCCATTACATTGATGACATTAGCTAACTGACCTACAGAACAAAAAGCAATGACTCTAGAGTCATCGGTAAGACATTTGCATGTCGGAGGGTGGTATTTATTAATCCCACAAAAATCCAGGGGCCCTTTACCTCAGTGAAATTTCTACGTGTCCAGTAGTGTGAAACATGTCAAGATAGCCCTTGAAACGTGAAGGATTAGTTGCATCTGGCTCCTCCTACAACCAAGAAAGAAACACAATGCTTTGTAGTGCCTCTAGATTTTAGAGGTGACATATTCCTCATTGGGTATATTATCCAGCCCATTTACTAAGGGACCCAAAAAGTTGCTAGTTTTCAGTGGGGTCAGAAAAGGAGAGGCTCTGCCACAGATCCAGGCTGCCACACAGCTATTCTGCCACTTAGGCATATGATCCAGTAGACCCAATGATGCTTGTAGTGTCAGCAGCAGATAGACTTGCTGTTCAGAGTCCTTGACAGCCCCTTGTAGGTGAATCACAGCACCAGGACCTTAGGATTTTGCAGCAAAGCCCTCCCATCCTCTGAAGTTAACTACTCTCCTTTTGAGAAACAACTCTTTGCTACTGGGCCTCAGCAGAGACTGAACACTTAACCAAGTTATCAGGCAACCTGAGCTCCCTGTCGTGAACCAGATGTTATCTGACCTACCAAACCATGAAGTCCAGCATGTATTCCATCATCAAATGGGAATAATATATACATGATCCTGCTTGAGCAGACCCTGAAGGCAAAAGTAAGTTACCCAAATGCTCATGGTCCCCACCCCTGCTCCACTGCCTTCTCTCTCCCAGCCTGCACATACAGCCTCATGGGGAGTTCCCTGTGATCAGTTGACAGGAGAAGAGAAGACTCAGGCCTGGCTTACAGATGGTTCTGCATGGCATGCAGGCACATCTGACTGTGGACAGCTACAGCACTGCTGCCCCTCTCTGAGACATCCCTGAAGGCAGTGGTGAAGGGAAATCCTCCCAGTGGGCAGAACTCTTGGGAGGATGCACTGGGTTTTTCACTTTGTGTGGAAGAAGAAATACCAGACATGTGATTATACATTGATCCATTGGGCTATGGCCAATGGTTTGGATGGCCAGGGATCTGGGACAAACATGATTGGAAAATTGGTGATAAGGAAATTTGAGGAAGAGTTATGTGGGTAAACCTCTCTGAATGGAGCAGGGGAAAACATGAAGATATTTGTGTCCCGTGTGAATTCTCACCAAAGGGTGACCTCAGCAGAGGAGAATTTTAATATTCAAATGAATCAGATGACCTGTTCTGTGGATACCAGTCAGCCTCTTTCCCCACCCACCCCACCATCACCCAACAGGCTCATGAACCAAGTGGCCATCGTGGCAGGGGTGGTGGTTATATAGGGCTCAGCAACATGGACTTCTATTCACCAAAGCTAGCCTAGCTGGCCACTGATGAGTGTCCAAACTACTGGCAGCAGAAGCAAACACAGCCCCTGATACGACACAACTTTCCAGGGTGCTCAGTCCACTTACCTGGGGTAGGTTGATTACATTGAACCACTTCTGTTGTGGAAGGGGCAGCATTTTGTTCTTACTAGAATAGATACCCTGGATACAGAATTGCCTTACCTATAGTGCAATGCTTCTGCTAAAACTACCATCCAGGGACTTACAGAATGCCTGATATGCCATCATGGAATTCCGCCCAACATTGCTTCTGATCAGGGAACTTACTTCACAGCAAAAGAAGTGCAACGATAGGTCCGTGATTGTGGAATTCACTAGTCTTACCATGTTCCCCACCATTCTGGTTTGATATAGTTTGATAGAAGTGTAGAGTGATCTTTTGAAGACTCATTTGTAGTGCCAGCTAGGTGGCAATACCTTGCAGGACTGGGATAAAGTTCTCCAGAAGGCTGTATAAACTCTGAATTAGTGTCAAAATATGGTGCTGTTTCCCCCATAGCCAGGATTCACAGACCCAGGAATCAAGAGATAGAAACGGGAGTGGCACTGCTCACTATTACCCCTACTTACTCACTAGCAACAGTTTTGCTTCCTGTTCCCATGACCTCATGCTCTGCTGGCCTAGAGGCCTTAGCTCCAAAGGGAGGAATGTTTTCACCTGGAAACACAACAATTATTCTATTGAACTGAAAGTTAAGACTACAGCCCAGCCAGTTTGGACTCCCCACGGCCCTGAATCAACAGGCAAAGAAGACCAAGTTACCCCACTAAAGGGGATGATTGGTCTTCACTAACAAGGGGAAATTGGACTGTGAATGCACACTGAGGTAAAGGAGAGTATGTCTGGAATGTAGGAGCTCTCTCAGGATGTCTCTTGGTATTACCATGACCTGTGAGTAAGGTCAGTGAAAAACTGCAACAACTCAATCCAGGCACGGCTTCTAATGGCCCAGATCCTACAGGAATGAAGGTTTGGGTCACCCCACCAAGTAAAGAACCATGACTACTTGAGGTGCTTGCTGAGGGCAAAAGGAATACAGAGTGGTTAATGGAAGAAAATCGTTCTAAATACCAACTATGCTGGCACCTGGGTGGCTCAGTTGGTTGAGCATTTGACTCTTGATTTTGGCTCAGGTCATGATCCCAGGGTCATGGGATAGAGCCCCATGTCTTGCTCTGCACTGAGCGTGGAGCCTTCTTGAGATTCTCTGTCTCCCTCCGTCTGCCCCTCTGCCTTGCTCATGTGCGTGCTCTCTCTCTCTCTCTCTAAAAAAAAAATAAATTTTCGGTTGAGCATCTGACTTCAGCTCAGGCCATGATCTCACAGTCTGTGAGTTCCAGCCCCGCGTTGGGCTCCGTGCTGACAGATCAGAGCCTGGAGCCTGCTTTGGATTCTGTGTCTCCCTCTCTTTCTGACCCTTCCCTATTCATGCTCTGTCTCTCTCTGCCTCAAAAATAAATAAACATTTAAAAAAATTAAATTTTTTAAAATGACATTATTATTAAAAATAAATAAATACAGGCTATGACCACATGACCAGTTACAGAAATGAGGGCTATAATTGTAAAGAATGTTTCCTCTTTATTTTTTTATGAATATACTGGTATGCAAATATCTTTTTTCTTCCCTCCCCCATTCCCTTATCATGTAACATAAGATATATTGTCCTTCTATAATAGTTTTAAAGATTTGTTAATTTTACATCATAGTATTTAAGTTCTATGATATCAGAAAGAAGAGTAAACATCATTAAAGGAGTTTATCGCTTCTGGGGAAGGAGTGCATTTTTGGTTGTATGCAAGATTGTTGTATCATGTTAGGCAGATTTATGGCCTTTTTTATTGTCTGTATTTGGAGAATAAGTATGGTTTAAGAAGATGTGTATGGATGCCTAGTTGATGAAGGGTGAGCTTGTGATGGTTAATTTTATGGGTCAACTTGACTGGGCTATTAGGTGCCCAGATGTTTGGTTAAGCATTATTCAGGGTATGTCTGTGAGGGCGTTTCTGGATGAGATTAACATTTGAATCCATAGATCAAGTAAAGCAGATTGTCCTCCCCAACATGGGTAGGCCTCATCCAATCTGTTGGAAGCCTGAATAGAACAAAAAAGGCAGAGTAAGGGAGAATTCACTTTCTCTGCCTGATTGTCTTTGAGCTGGCACATTGATTTTTCTCCTGCCTTTGATCTCAGACTTGGACTGGAATTTACACCATTGGCTTTCCTGGGTCTGTAGCTTGCTAACTGCAGACTGTGGGACTTCTCAGCCTCCAATACTGCATGAGCCAATTCCTTATAGTACATATCTATAATATATATCTATAATATGTGTACATAATCTATATATCTCCTATTGGTTCTATTTTTCTGGAGAACCCAGGCAAATACAGGCCCACAATACTTTTGGGGACCCATGAAAATGTTTTAATTTTAGTTTCTTTTAAAATCAGGAGATGAATGTAATAATAATAGACATATAAAAATGAGTCAAGACTGGATTATATTTGTCTTTATGCCAACGTAGTTGTAAAATATAATTTTACATATATTTTTATGGAGGGATGAGCCCACAAATGTGCAAGTGCCTAAGTCCCATGAAAGTCATAATGTGGCCCTTCTAACACTCCACAGTGCCCCATCCTTGAGGGTTGGGAGTCTTTTTGCCTAAGACCCAATGTCCACCCATTGGTTCCATGGGTTGACCAGGATGGTGTTTCTGTGGCCTTGCATTGACCTTGGAGAAGAGATTATTTTTGGAGTTGTTGTCTTTGAGTTATATCTATTAATAGAACTATGTGTGTGTCTAGTGGGAGGTGGGTCCAGCAGTGCCAAAAGCAGAGTAAACCAGAACCAGGCATAGATGAGTAATAGCCTCTCCTCTGAAAAGAGGATGGCTATCAAGAAGCACCTTCCCTGCCCCCACCACCAGTTTTCCTCTGTGTCCTGTCCTGGTTCTTGTCTAATTAGGTTGACTTCTCTCTCCTATAGATCAGGACTAAATATTTAGTAAGCCCACATTATGTGTCAGATACTCCTCAGGGCAAAGATAAACAACAAATGCAGCCTTTGCAGGCAACAGCCTCATAAACAAGATGTTAGAGCCCAGGGTACAAAGTGCTATGCAAAGATCCGTTTTAATTCTGCCTGGATGAACCCTGAAGGCTTCACAGAGGAGGAAGCACTTGAGGAGGGCTTGTGAAGATGAATATGATTTTGACCACAAATGTAGCCTCAGGGAAAAGGGGAGGATGGGCATGTGTCCTTCCAAACCCCATAGGGAAGGATTTGTTTGTGATAGTCAGAAATGTGACAGAAGCAACAAAATTGCATTAAATGAGCTCTGTAAGTTGTGAGCCAAAAAGTGCAAGTGTTTGTTCTGTGACAGTGTAAAACTGACAGTGCAAAACTTTCTTCTAGCCAAAGGGAAAAATGAAAGAAATGCAAATTAAGAGCATCCTGTCATAGAAGACCTACCACTATCACAAACTATTCTGTGTCCTGAGGTCTTTTTACTCACCTGCAATCTGACAGGAAAAGAAGGGAAAGAAGAGCATTCCAAGGAGATGGCTTGGCACAGGCAAAGGGGAGGAGGGCCAGGTTCTGGGAATGGCGGTAATGCTGTCAAGTCAGAAACAGGAGTATAACACTGGCATGGCCCCAGTCAAGCCTCATATCCCAAATGAGGGAACAGGTACTAAGTAAGACAAGGAGTATCCTTGCCTTTTGTGGTAAGTGGGTGGCCTCTTAGTGATAAGTGTGATAAACTGTGTGTCCAGAGTGTGTTTCTAGGGATCCAGCTATAAATATCCTAGCTGATTTAGGAACTATATAGTATAATATGGTATAATAAAAATATATGTACTTTTTGGTTCTTTATCCTGGGTTCCTGGCACAAAGCTCCTCAAACCCTTGGAATTCCCTGATAGGAATGTCTTTTGATATTCATACTGAGTCCTTTTGAACACACAGTAGTTTATGCTAAGGAGGTGCCTCAGGGTAGAGTCTCCAGCTAGCTTCAGGATTGGGGGCTGATCACCAGAAAGACCAAACACGATTAGAGGGTGGAAATGTTCAGCCCCAGCTCTCAAACTCTTGGGGGTCGGGGAGGGGGCTGGAGATTGAGTTATATAAACTCTGAAACAATGAGATTCAGAGAACTTCCAGGTTGGTGAACACATCAAAGTGTTCAGTGAGTAATGTGCCCTGAAAGGGAATAGAAATTCCATTCTCCCCTCTAGCCTCATTCTTTGCTCTATGTATCTCTACTATTTGTCTCTCCTGAGTTGTATCCTTTATAATGAAATGGTAATCATAAGTAGAGGACTTTCTTTAGTTCTGTGAGTCATTTCAGTAAATTATCAGACCTGGTTTGGGGGAAATTGTGGAAACCTCTGAATGGGTCAGGTAAAAGTTAAGTGTCATCTGGGGATTCCACTTGCTGGTATTTAAAGTGGGGAGAGTCTTTGGGACTGAGTCCTAAAGCTGTGGGATCTGATGCTAACTCCAGGTAGATAGTGTCAGGATTGAATTGAATTGAATTGAATTGAATTGAATTGAATTGGTAGACACCTAGTTGGTGATGGAGAATTAATGGAGAAAACAACACATATTTGGTGTTGGGAAAAAACACTCATGGGAGTCAGAAAAAAAAAACATGCACATAGAAATCACAATTCATAAGGAAACATCATCACCTTGGTTTAAGGAAGACAATTTACAAAGCAGCTCATGGACTTCACAGTTTTCTTATGACTAATTCAAAGTCCTTTTGGATTTACAGCCAAGGCAATGAGAGTCCACAAAACCAGTTTTTTCCCCAGGAAAAACTAGATCTTCTGTTCATTTTGATGGTAAGCTGGAAAGCCCACATAGAGGCACTGAGTACCCAGGGTTCCTGGGGCTTCATGGCCTGGAAGCTCACTGGAAGCAGTTCCTTTTGGAAGGATGTGGAAGGAGGAAGCAGGACACCGGGTTCCAGCTTGCCTCTTCCACAGATGCCCTCCTTGCCTTTGGGCAAGTTGTTCACATCTCTGCCTTCATGATTTCTCATCTACATAATGAGGGGTACTGGACTTGATGATTGCTAAATTCCACCCAGCCCTAAGATTGCCATCCATGCCTCTAACCTATGGAGGATGCCCCAGAGATTGCTGGAGGACACAGTTAAGGAATAAGTCCCTATGGGACTTATCACATTGAATCACAATTAATGTTGAGTAAAGGAATTCTTCAGGGAAGCAAACAGCCCCAAATTACTCCCACCCCACCCCTGAGCCAGATGCCCTCCATGAAATCAGAGAAACAGATAGATAGGGTGTTAGGCCCAGGTCAGCAGAGGCCGGGCATGGAATGATTAGGAGGGTGTCCTGTCACACATCTTATCTTTGGGTCCTGGCTTCCCAGTGTGTCCTTTCTCAGGAGGGGCAGCACAGTCACCACCTATTACATTTTCAAGGGCCTGCTAGTCTAGACAAACCATTAAGACACTGAAATCTCATTTGATATGCACATGACACAGAGCAGGGCCTGGGAGGGGAATCTGCTATGCTAATGGTAGAGTCAGGATCCAAAAATATGTCTGCTGACATGAAAGATGGGTCGAAGTTAACAAGATTATGTTTTATAGGGAGATATGAGAATCTCAAGCTCAGATCTAAAAAAGACCACCTAGATCAGGGGTTGTCAAACCACAGCCTGTGTGCCAAATCCAGCCTGCAGCCGTTTTTGTAAAATTAGATTTTATTGGAACACAGCCACGTTCAATTGTTTATATACTATCTGTGGCTGCTGTCACACTACAGCAACAGAATTGAGTAGTTGTACAGGGATCTTATGGTCTACAATGTCTAAAATATTTGCTAGCAGAGGTCACATGAAATAGACAAGGAAGTCCTGATGCAGAGATTTGAATTTATAACAGCTTGAGTGAAAAGGTTAAAAAAAAAAAAAAAGATCATTTAGTCTGCATGAGTAGCATTATAATGTGAAGACAAGGTATGTTTTCAATAAGTCTCCTTTAGATGTAGGTGACCAAAAGTAACACAAAATTACCACAGGAGAAATGTACTGGAGGTATGCCATAGTATCTCACAGAAAAGAAGCCCTAGAGAAGGTGGTGAACCTCAGGAGCCATCTAGTCAGGAACTTTCTGCCCATCTCTCACCTCTCCTGCCTATGCCTGCTTCTCTCAGTACAGACCAGCTTTCTGCACATAACATGGCAACAGCAAGTTTCCTATCCCAAGTTTGATAATTTTCACAGATCTCTGTTTTTTCTCTTCTCCCTCAGCACAAAGAAGGATGACCTCTCCCAGTCTCCACCCTGCGGTTAGTTAAGTGAGGCTTTAGACTGCAGCCTGACTGGGGAATGTGAGTGGAAGTGATGTGCATCCTTTAAGGTAGAAGCTGTTCAAAGCAGACAGGATTTCTCCATGTCCTCCCCCCCACCCCCTCCATTCCTTCACCCCCATCTGTGCAGCTGGAAGTGAAGGACTTTGTTTTTTAATGTTTATTTTTGAGAGAGTGATTGTGAGTGGGGGAGGGGCAGAGAGAGAGGGGGACAGAGGATCTGGAACAGGCTCTGTGCTGACAGCAGTGAGCCTCATACAGGGCTCGAACTCACAAACCGTGAGACTGTGACCCGAGCCAAAGTCAGACACTCAACTGACTGAGCCACCCAGTTGCCCCTGGAAGTGAAAGACTTTTAAGAGGATGGAACCTTAGGGTGGAAAGATCTTGGATCCCTAAATCATCACTTGGAGAAGAGCTTCCGAGGAGAAGTACCCAACCCCCATCAAATTTTACATGGAAAGGAAATATATTTTCATTGGAATAAGCCACTAACATCTCGGGATTGATTCATTTCCACGGCATAGCCTACTCTGTCCTGATCAATATAGCTGCCAATAGCTGCTGAGTTTTTGTATCTCACAGTTGTAGCCACCAGAGAGGCACTCAAGTCCCCAAATCCCAAGAAATTAATTGATTGGAGCAGCTTAAATATAGTACCAACCTCTTGGCCAATCAGCTATCCTTGGGGACAGAATCATAGCTGAGCAAGGCAATCCCTACAAGGACCACGTGGTGGAGTTTTGGGGGGGTGCAGTTTCCAGAAGAAAGCCTGGAGAGTTGGAGGGGGTGGAGGGAAGAAATGGCAAGGGAGACAATAGACAATAGTCCTGGCCTACCAAGCATTGGAGTGTTATGCTCTGAGAATAGTGTTGTTTTTTTTTTTTTAAGTAGGCTCCATCCCCAGCACAGAGCCCAACACACAGCTCGAACCCATGACACAGAGATCAAGACTTGAGTTAAAATCAAGAGTCAACACTTAACCAATTGAATCACTCAGGCACCCCTCTGAGAATAGTATCTTTAAAGAGATCCTGAGTTGGGATTCCTGGAAAATCCATTAGGACAGATTGGAAAGAAGAGAGAGTAGGGTGGTGAGTAAAAAGCCTCAAAGAACTCTGACCCAAGATGTAGAATTAAAGGAAATGTGAACGTTTAATCTAGGAAATGGAGGAGTTGGCAGGGACACAGGGACTCTCTTCAAGTTGATAAAGGACTATCCCATGAGAGGGACCCTGCCATTCTCCAAAGGGCCACACTCGCCCCAGAAGGTGAACATGACAGGAAAGTCACACTGCAGCACAACTTGAGGAAGAACTTTCTATTTGGACCAGCTAGGAGGGGCTCAGACTCTTTTAGCCCTAACTTGAGTCCTAGGTTAGGCTGAGATGGCTGTTATGAGGCCACACCAGCCAGGTGGGTCAGAGCCACTGAAGATGACACTCCTGCATTCCTGTCCTGGTTGCCCATTCCCCTCTAATACTGAGATTCTCAGAATTACTTTAAATTGGTCACCCAGTGTGACCAAAAGGCCAAGTGAACTTTGATGTGACCAAAAGGCCAAGTGAACTTTGATGCAAGCTATCGGCACAGCATGGTCCACGCTGTCCAGAGACAGCCTCCTTCCTCACAGCACACTGGAGCCCTGGAAGAGGGCTGCTGTGGACACCCAGGAGACCCTGGGAACAGGCACTTTCACAGCCCTGGTTGCTGATCCTTGAAGCCAAGGCTAGGAGGCAAGGCATAGTGATGTGGGGGGCAAGGAGGAGAGATCTCCCAACAACTGTCCCAGGACCTTGTGGTCTGAGGGGCAGAAACAACACACTCCCAGAAACAACTTAAAGACTAAGATAGTGCTACATTGTGTAGAATCAGGGGTCTTCTTCCCTTGTTTTATAGATGAGGCCCAAGTGACAATGCAACTTAAGCTACTGGCCGGGCCAGGATCAGAATTCTGCTCTTCAAGGTCTTATAGGAAGCAGGGCAGTGTAGGGTGGTGGTTAGGAGCAGAGGCCAGAGTTCGGCCACCTGATTCTGCTACCTACCAGCTCTGTGACTGTGGGCAAACTAACTTACCTCTCTACCCGTTTCTCAATTATAGCATCTACCTCAGAGGCTGTTTTGAGGATTGGACTGGTTGTGATTTCCAAGGCTCAGAGATCACATAGATAGGAAGAGGCAAATCCAGGACTTGAACCCAGATCTGTTTGATCCTGAAAGCCAAGTGTCTCTTGCCCCTTACCCTCACCAGGCTGCCTCTCTCAGCCCATAAAAGGAAATCTTTTCAGTTATTTTCTCAGGGAGGGCTCCCTTGGTCAAGCTTGTATGTGCTAGAAGCTTGAGAAGTTTCTGTTCTCACACATGGGGAAACTGAGGCACAGACTGTCACAACAACATGTCACCTTCAGGAAGGGGAACTGAGTAGTGAAACCTGCATCAGATGGCTTTTGAGTCAGGTTATTGAAGTGAAAAGTAACCACAAGATACAGAATAAAGGCCTGAGCTATCAACTTGGCCCTAGGACTCGGTGTAAAGAGGCTGGATTGGGTCCAATTGCCCTTTGCCCTGGTTTCAGGTCACCATAAGCCTGCTAGCCATTGGACGAGGGAACCCCTGAGGGGTGGAGCAGGAGAGAGCAAAGATACAGCAGCACTAGGAAAAGCACCCTGGCACCCAAGTGGTGAGACAGCAGGTCTGCTTGAGGCTCCAAGCCCTGCCCAGAATGCTTCACCTTGGCCTCACAGGTCCCTGGGATGCTGAATCCTCAACCACCTTCCCTAGATCAGGCTGTCGCCTTCCTGCCCATCAGGGTAGTATAAATAGATTTCAACTGTACCTATTTTTTCCCCCAAAAGTTGCTGATGGATTTGGCTGTTCTTAATCCCATGCCAGGTCGGGGTGATGTCCCCGTCTCTGTCATGCGGTTTAGAGGCTCAGAGTTGGGATAGGAAGCCAGGGAGTAGATAAGGGGCTGCTGAGTCAGAAATGTGTGCAAGGTACGGCCATCTGCCAGGCCGGGGCTGTGGTTCCTAAGCTGCCAAAGGAGTGGCACAGAAGATGACCCAGGTTTAGAGCTCAGCTGAGAGCATTGAGAGAATAAGAAAGGTAGTAAGGGTGGCTGTCATCCTTGACCCTGGCTCTGCCACTTACCAGCTGGCTGATCTTTGGCAAACTAATGTCTTTGAGCCTCAATTTTCTTATCTGCAAAATAGGGAAGAATCATACCTCCCTCTCAGGAGGATCTTTGAAAAGATACCAAATCCTCAGGTATACCAGCTGCAGAGCAAGGGCTGGCTTGCGAGCAGGATGGGGTGGGGGTAAGAGCCTGGCTTCCAGATCAAAGTGCTTGGTCTCAGACCCTGGTTCTGTCACTTTCTGGCTGCTTGGACCTGGAGGTACTGTGGGGGGCTGGGGAGGAGTACTCTGCTCTTCAGTTTCCTCACTGACAAAATAGACACAGACAAATGCTTCGTGCAATTGTTATGAGAATTTAAATGGTTTAGTACTTGAAAAACACTTAGAATAGCGTTTGGCACATAATACACTAGAATCTGTTAAATACCAGCTGATGTTCTTTTTCATCCATGTAAACTCATGCAATTTTACCTGTTGAAATTTCTTTTCCGCATCTGGTAAACATATCCTCCTTGAAACTGTCATCTCTCCTTCCTATTAAGGATTGCACTGTAAGTCCTTTCCTTCATGTGTCACCAATTGCACAGTATCCCCTGACTGTTTTTCCCCCAGCCTTCTGGCTCTCTTCGTCTCCAGAAGTCAGCATAGATCGCTGTCCACTCTCTCCTGTTTGCAGCACTGGGCTCAGCGGGGGCTTCCTGAGTGTGCAGAAATCCAAATACCTGTCCAGTTCGCTCCATGATTGGAACGCTGTCTGTTCATTCATTCATCCAACACTAATGGGGTCCCCATCATGTCCTAGGCCCCGTGTTAGGCACTGGTGGCATAAGATGAATAGCCAAGGTCTCTGCACTTACAGAACTCACAAGTCAAGAGATGAGGTCAAAAAGTGAGAAAACAGATCATTAAAGTAGACTTGTATAAGTTAAACAATGAGAGGAAGCCCTGAGTCCCATGGGAACACAAAGGAGGGACCCTAACCAAGGAGGGGAAGGGGGGATTGGGAACAGTCTCCTAGAAGAGGTGACATCTCCTAAAGGGCACCATGCCCTGGCCCAGGGCACCTGTTGAGCACCTGTGGACACTGCTGGCCATCTGCTGTGCTGTCCTCTCCAAGGTGGCTGACTCAGTCCTACTCCCCAGCTGACCCTCAGTTTCTGCTCCTTGCACATTCCCTCCTGCCACTAGGCCTTTCACATGGCATCCCCTCTCCCAGCAGTATTCTTTGGCTCCCAGTTAATGACTTTGTTTAGATCTGGGTTCAAATGGGACTTCCTCCAGGTAGTTTCCCCTGACCTCTCTGACTAGGTTAAATCTCCCCATCAGACACTCCTAAAAATTTGCACCCCTATTTTGTAGCCCTGACTACATTATACAACTGTTTAATTCTCATCTCTTACAGATCAAACACAAGGTTAAATGAATAACTGAATGACTGAATGAATACATAATCACTGAGTAAGGCGGGACAATGTGTATGTTAATCCTGAAAGACTGGAAATTCCTGCTTCCTTTTAAAGGTACTTATCATAATCACTTATTTATAATAACTATCATTTATTATATGTAATAAGCATTGCAAAAAGTTCATTTGTTCACTCATTCACAAATATTAATGAAGCACCTCTTTGGGGGTGGTCACAGTTCTCAGCACTGGGATGAGGAAGCAGTGAGTTAGCAATGCGCCGTGCTCTCTGGACCGTGTGTCCGGTGGAGAAGATAAAATAAAGAGACAAAGGCATAAAGTGACAAAGGCATGAGGAAAGAAATCAGGCTTTAGAAAGTGACCAGTTGTTATAACCCCACAGCTGCCGACCTTCACAGCTCATCCTGTTCTCTAGGATATCTCAAGGAGAAGCATGAATGACTCAGGAAATCCAGGAGAGCGCCTTAGAAAAGTCCAGCCAGTGGGCCAGACTTGAGCCACCTGGAACTGGCTCCCTAGTGCAGGCTTGCAGGGGGGCTGTGTATGGGGGGGTGGGTCTCTGTTGTTGGCACCAAATGCTCAGGAGCAGCAGGCTGGCTGGGCTAGGAGGTGATGGGACACCTGAGGCCCCAGATGGAGGTAGATAAGGCACAGCTGTTGTCTGTTGCCAGGTGTCTTCCGCTGGCCAGAGAGCTACTATTTGCTGCTGACACAATGGCCTGACGTACCCCTGCCTCAGCAGCCAGGAGCGGGAAGTGAGGGCTGAGCTGGCCAGTCCCTTGTGACAGTGAGTCCTGCAGCCTTGAAACCTGAGGAGATGGCTTGAAGTCAGTGCTTGCCGACACTTCCCCACTAGGGGTGAATGTTAGGCTATGAAACTTTACTGCCCTGAACATGAACTCCTTATAGTAGATACATGGGTAACAGAGTCAGTGGGAGGGTGATGAAATGATGGGCAGTTCTCTACCCTTTATGGGCTCATGATAACACCTGCCAATTCCCTTGTTCATTCAACAAATGTTTATTGAGCTCCTACTTTGTGCAGACGCACACTGTGCTGGTTGCCTGCGATGTGGCAGTGAATGAGATGTGGTCCTTGACCTCCCTCAGGTCATTTGGGCAACATTTCGTTCTTTCTAAAAAACTCATCAGGATCTTAAGCAATCCTTGTTACAATCCTGTGAGTCCCATGAGAGCATTACTGTTGTTACCATTTGATGGATGGGGGGAAAAGGTTAGTTAATTTGCTTAAGGGGAAGCAAGATAAAACCAGCAACCGGGTCTTGTTTATCCTTTTGCTGAGCCCCCACCAAGGGGAGTCAGGGAAGTGGTACTATATTGATTTTTAATGGTTCACCCTTACCATTAGAGTCGGAAAGTAAAACTTGACAAATTAGGGAAGGCTTCATGGAACCCCTGACCTTATTTTCCCTATTCACTATTTCATTTTTAGTGCCTTAGTCCTGAATAGAACCAACACCCTTGACAGGCAAAAAGGTAGATCAGAGACCTATTTGAAATTCTTGCCATTCACCCCTAATGTCACACTTTGGTGCCCACCCTGATCAGTTTTTCTTAGAAGACCTCACTGGCTGGACGCAAACCCAACTTGGTTTGAAATTGAAACACCTGCTTGGTTACACGTACACTTCATAATACTCAGAATCTTACTCTTCTATGCTTGTGCTTCTGTGCTTCCTTCCGCACCAAAGAGCACCCTGTTCCCCATGCAGGTAATCAATAAACCCTAATTGATTACTTGATTGGGAACAACAAATATATAGTTGAAGTGCCTGGAAATACAATCTCCCAAAGGCTGCCAGCCAGCCAGGGGCTCAAGGGACAGGTGTTTTCTGATGGATGTGCTTGTTCATCTCCAAGGCAAAGTTTAAAGTGAGTGACTGAGCATTATTTTAGAACAGCGTAAAATTGGAAACATGCAAACACTCAGTGATAGGGGAATAACTAAGCTATATTAAGGTTATATTATGATTCTGGAAGACTCTTTAGTTTTTAAAAGTGATCTTAAAATACCACACAGAGAAATGTGTGCCAGGTACCAAAGTAAAGAAAAGCAGAATCTGCAAAGAACACAGAAGTATACATACATACACTTCAAAAGATGAGAAGAAAACTTAACTGTTTAGTAGGCACTTTGTGTGTATATGGAGGGGGAAAAGTTCATTAAGCCAAGAGGATGGTTGTAGGTAGGGTCGAATCTGTCACACTGTGTGGTGTAAGGGGGAGAGTCCCTGGGACTTAGATGGCCCAGGGACCCTCGTGTAGTCAATTCTGGACCATGTGATCTTGAACCATCCACTATCCTGATATTTAGTTTATCTGTCAAGTGTGAATTTTACACTTTTCATGTCTCACAAGGTATGATGTAAGGCCATTTCGAGTTTTTATTTACCCCCCCCACTTAATATGATATTTATAGATTTCCATGTAGAAGTAATAATGTGTTGGACTGTGAGGTCCTATTCACACCTGGTCCAGAAACTACAAAATATACAGCATATAAATGTTATTATCTTTCTGAAATCCAAAAAGCTTTGCAAAACCCCATGGGTTTTGAGTTAAGGAATCATGGATCCGTACTAAGCATGTTAGACATACCATTTTATTTAACTTAACCTTCACAATAATCCTACAGAGTAGGTTTTATCATTCCCATTTTACAGATGAGAAAACTTGTGTGTATAGAGATTAATTTGCCTCCCAATTAATAAGTGGGC
This sequence comes from Panthera uncia, assembly GCF_023721935.1. NCBI lineage: Eukaryota > Metazoa > Chordata > Mammalia > Carnivora > Felidae > Panthera > Panthera uncia. The sequence continues at coordinate 33,113,119 of NW_026057582.1, read as the reverse complement.
CAGTTCAGATCAGAAGCATTCAAAGCCCATAGTTTTGGCCACGATGAGCATGTCAACGGGAGCCCAAAAATGCTTGCTGGAGTGACATCTGCTTGCATTTGACTTGTGAGACTAACGAGAATATTTCTCCTAATATCTGACACTGAGTGCATGCCAACCACTTGTCAAGCGTTGTCTCATCTGATCTCCACATCTCTGGGAGATTTGGCCTAGTATTAGCCAAAACGGAGGCTTATATAGGTTATATAACATGCCCAAGTAAGTCAGGGACCTGGGATTCAAACTCAGGTCTAAAGACTTCAAAGTCAGAGATGTTGCATCTTTCATGAGGCAGCCAGGAAGTTCTTAGGGCAATGTGGAGTGTAGATGGCCACATTCCGGAGACCAAAAAACGGCTGGTTGCAAAATAGAGTCATGAATATGGAACCATCTAATCCTTTCTCTTCCCTTCCCTTCCCTTCCCTTCCCTTCCCTTCCCTTCCCTTCCCTTCCCTTCCCTTCCCTTCCCTTCTGTTCAACGAGGTCAGCTCTCATCTCGAGGACATGAAATGTAAACTAGGCTTGGGTGCCAAGTGCTTTCAGCAGAGTCATAGGAAAAATATATGAAAATATATCTGATGCACAGATATGTCAATCAGAAGGAGAAAACATGTTGTTTCTTAGAATGTTCAGGGCCTACACAAAAGCAGAAATGATGAGATATTCCTGTAAAAGGCGCCATCTGGTCCTGCTGGTCAGCAGGCCTAAGACCTTGGGGTAACAGATTGAGTGAAAGTCAGCAAAATAACACCTAATGTCATTTCGTTTTCGTTTCTAAAGTTATCCAAGGAAGAGGTTTGGTTTTTGGTATCAAAGAGGTCTAGACAAAGTTCTGTCCCCTGCCTTGACCTTTGGCTTTGGTTCAGCAGGAGGGACTGTTTCAGGAAACTGCCTGCGGGCAAGTCAGGGAGGTAGTAGGCACTAGTAGATGTCCTTGACTGTCCACCCAGAGGTGGCTGGCAGACTGCCTATCTTTAAAGGACTCTTGGGGACCCTACAACAGAAAAGGATAAGTCCTAAATCAGATTAATCCCAATTGGATTAGAGCTGAATCCTGGGATATATGCAAAATTTGAAAGGTCCTGATCTATACTTCTGGGTGCTTTATAGTTTATGAAAGAAGGGCTTAGGTATGGGTGCTCCCATGTCAGAGCTTCCTCTAGCTTTCAGCAATCAACCTAAGACTCAAAAACAGGTGCAGGGGTGCCAAGCATACACCATAACTGGCAAGATCTCCTGGAGATGGAGCGGGAACTAGATGGGAGGTTTTAGTTCAAGGCCTGAGCAGCATCTCATGAAGGTTAGGAAGGGGGAGTGTGAGGGCTAAGGTCCGATCACAGCTGACAGTCAGATGTTTAAAAGTCAGGTGTATAGCAGGGATCTGGATTGTCAACCTACAGAAGATTCTTACTACTGTGCAGAGAGCAGGGGATGAGGTTGGTTATAAGCAACAGAGTCAACTAACATAAACCAAAAAGGAGTTAATTGGAAAATGCTGAGGGGCACCTCAAGGAGTCAAAGGAAAGGCCAAAGGACACGCTTAGAAAAAAAAACCCAAATGGTGGGATGTTTTAAACTCTCACCAACTAGGGTTACCAATGTGCCCTGGTCTGCCCAAGACTTTCCCAGCTTTGGCACAGAAAGTCCCACATCCTAGGAAAGGCCTTTAAGGTCCCAGGCAGACCAGGGTGACTGGTCATCCTACAACCAGCAGGGTGGTGGGCCAGAGTTGACCAGAGAAAATTCCTCATGGGCAATGTTCACAAAACTTTTAGTAACATAAATGTCTATTCCATTTTACAATATTTTCTGCACTGAACCGGAATCTAATGCCCTTCCTGTTGCTCCAAGCCTTTGATGCAGTCACTCTTACATTCAGTCTTAGAGGGGAGGCTAGAATGTGCTCCCAGTGAATTAAGCTAAGCTGACTAAATTTGAACTACATCCACCAAGCTAAATCTCAGAGGAGCTCAGCAACTTGTCAAAGAGTCATATAGATAGTTGGGCTGCCTTGGTGGCTCAGTTGGTGTCCAGCTTGATTTTGGCTCAGGTCATGACCTCATGGCTCATGAGTTCGAGCCCCACATTAGGCTCTGTGCTGACAGTGTGGAGCCTGCTTGGGATTCTCTCTGTCCCTCTCTCTCTCTACTCTTCCCCCCGCTTGTGCTCTCTATCTCTCTCTCAAAATATATAAAAATAAAGTTAAAAAAAAAAAGTTGTACATATAGTAAGTGGCAAAGCCGAGGTTAGACTTAAGTCTGATTCGATACCTGTGCCGTTCCCCCACCATTGCCCTCCTCTGGGGTGTCCTAATACTACCAGTCCCTGGAGACTCCAAGGTCTGTGGGTGAGATGGGGGTCTGAGCTACCCGGTAGCTTCAGGAGGGCCTCTGAAGGCCCATCTCACAAAGGTTAGAGCACGTGAGGTGAGGTGAGGTGAGGTGTGTGTGCATGTGCGTGCAAGAGAGAGAGAAGGAGAGAGAGAGAAGGAGAAAGGTTTCATTTGTAGAGCTCTGCAGGACCCTGCATGCAATCTTCTCCAGGTCGGGAATGCTTATGTAAAGAGAAGGGTTTGCAGAAACCAAACAGACCCACCCTTCAGTTATGCTAACCCCATCCATGACCCAGCCTCTAGGAGGACATGCTAAGGGTACAAGGGACCCCAGGCTCTGCCTGCAGTCCTCCCCTGCCTGGTCCTGTTCCCTCAGGAGGGACCTCACAGTTTTCCATCCTTAAGAACTCTCTCCATCTCTCTTCCCTATCCCCTCCCCCTGACAAGGCCTCCAGCGACTTCCACACTCTGACCCCTGACCCCATCCCGTACTTCTCCTTACCCACTGCCTCACCAAGCATCAGCCACAGTGGCCTTTGAGATGTTCCTCAAACTATCCGAACTTACTCCCAGCTTTGGGCCTTTCTACTAAGTTTCCTCTGCATGACATCATCCCCATCTTCACAGGCTGATCCTCCTCATTATCCAGATTTCAAGCCAAATATCATCTCTTCCCAAAGACCTTTCAGGGCCACTCAATCTAAAGGAGCTCCCTGTTCATTTGCATACCCATCTGTTTTAATGTATTACAACCTGTTATTTTCTTGTTTATCATCTGTCCCTCCTGCCTTGGTTTACAAGACATTTCATGATCTAGGCTGGGCTTCCTGTGAGCTCCATTGTTCACCCCTGGGAGCTCATGCAGACCCACAGAGACCCTGCTCTGGGTTCCCTGCCTTGCATGTGGGGTCCTTTCTACCTGGAGGCTGATCTTTGCCCCACCTCCCCCTTTGTCCCACCTCCCACTCTCCAGGTTGTAGCAGACAGAGAAATATTTCCTGACCCCTAAACCTAGTTAATTCCTTCTCCCCTACATCAGCCCAACAGGGTTCTCGGTGCCCCATAATTCAGGTAAAGGCATCACACAGGGAGGGCAGAGATGAGTGTTCCCTGTTCACTGTTGTGCTGCGGGCCTAGCACAGGACCTGGTGCACAGTAGGGTAGATGGACAAATGAAATCTGCATCGACAGCACTGGAAGAACTCAGCCATTGTGGCTGGCAGGCTGTCACACTGAGAGTTTCCAGGGAGACAGCTCCCACCTGAGTGTGCCTGAACTAACCTGAGAGCTGGGGGTAGATGAAGACCATGCTGCTGGCAAAAGGCAAGGAGTAAGAGTGTTCCAATGAGAGGAGCACAGGGACAGGGAGCAGGGGCTGCAGGGAAGTTACATGCTGTTCTCTCCAGATTGCACAGGACTGAGGAGGAGGTGAGGAATGAGGCCAAACCACAGAGGGCTATATAAGTCTGGAGGAGGCAGAGAGCTTGATACTAAAGATAATGGGAGATCATTAAACAAGTCTGGAATAGGGAGTGAAATGGTCAGATCTGCATCTAAACGGAAAAACCACAGCAGTTGGATGTGTTTTGGGATGGAGAGCTTCATCCTCAACCTAAATCCTTGAGTTCTGTCCCAGGGCACTTCGCACTAACTTCTTCTAGCTCTTGCTCTTAATCAGTACAAGATGCAAAGGCTTCAGTAGAAATCTCCCTCCTTAATCCCTGTAGTGGGTTCAGTAGTGCTCCCCGCCCCCTCTGCCGCCCAAATATTTAGCCACATTTAAATCCCAGAACCTGGTGAATGTGACCTTATTTGGAAAAATAATTAAGTTAAGGATCTTGAGATGAGATCATCCTGGATTACTGAGATGGGCCCTAAATCCAATGACAAGTGTCCTTAGAAGAAGCAGAAAAGAAGACCCAGATAGAAGAGGAGGAAGCCATGTGACCAGAAACTGGAATGGAGCAGTCACAAACCTAGGAAGCCAAGACATGCCAACAGCCACCAGAAGTTGGAAGGGGCATAGAAAGATTCTCCCCTAGTTTCCAGAGGGAAACCCCTGTTGATACCTTAATTTTAGATTTCTGACTTCTGAACTGTGAGAGAATAAATCTGTGTTGCTTTAAGCCACCCAGTTTGTGGTAATCTGTTACAGCAACCCTAGGAAACTAACATAACTCCATACTCAAACTAAGATTCAGCTTCAGGGGCCCTTCACCATTGGTGGACCCTTATAAACTTGGAAAGCTTCCTTTCTGTTTGGAAGGTAGGCTTGTAATAGAAGCATGGAGCCAGACCAGACTGTCAGTGTATCCTTCTCTATAGTTCTTGGCACTGAAAGGACACCTTTGTCCACACCAAGAAATGTATCACCAGAATGAAGCAATAGACAAATCAATGGAGCTGGGTCTTGGGCCAAGCTCCAAAGACGCTGAGAGAGAAGCTGGCAGGGCTCTGTGGAGACTAATGGTTTGGTAAAATCAGTAGGACAGTGAGTTGCTCTATGGTGGTGGGCACAGATATGGCAGAAATGGTCATTGTTCAAATGGCATTCGTAGCTTCAGGTTCCCAAAGGGGACTGTGGTGCTCTGGAACATTCAGGGTGGGCTTACTGGGACCAACTTACTTTAAGACTTCACTCATTGAGCATTCCTTGAAGTACCCACTGTGTGCTGGTTTTGTTCTGCACTGTATCCATCTAGGCACCTCCTAAGGCATAGTCAACATCTATATTTCTGCACAGCCAGCAGCCAGCCCACCTCTGAAAAGCACCAGTACTCAACCTGAAGGTCTACAGTGTGTGTGTGTGTGTGTGTCCTAGGGAATCCTTACGTATCCCTGTAGATAAGCCAGGTTCCTCTGTTAGAAATTTCTCTTTTGCAGGGCTAAGCAACATTGCAATGACTTAACTATCTGTGTGAGTGTCCAATCAGTGTCTTTCTCACCAGCTAACTGTAAGCACCCCCACCCCGATGACTACTCCGGCTCACTGCAGGTGTCCCATAGGAGTTGAATAAAACAGGTCAATTCTCAGGTGCATCTGAGTTTTCAGAAGGAGAAAGGTTTCACCTGGTAGTTTCAAACCCTCTGAGAGTGCCAACAGCTAGAGGCTCAGGCTTAATCTTAAGAGAAATAAGTAGAATCAAAGGTAAAAGGCCAAGGGCAAAAATAAGGCCATGTGTGGGAGGGGAAGAGATGTCAATCCTAAACCCACAGCTGCCAAAGGCCACAATTTTACAACCCTCCATCCACAAGAGGAATCCTTGTGCCTGTTTTTTTTTAGGTTTTGACTAAGATGGCATCCTATAGCTCCTTCCTCATAACCTAATCCCCCCCAACCTCAGCTCTCCCCCTCCTAAAGAGTCATTTCTCTTTGTGAATAGCATTTGGATGGCTGGACTGTAATGAAATCCAGAATCTCATCAAAATAGGAAAGGGGACCTGACACACCACAAATCCTCCCCCAAAGGGTCTTCTGCTTACACTGAAACAAAAAAGTGATTTTCAGAGAAATAGGGTAAATCGGTTACAGACTTGTTGCCACCAGATTTCCTCTATAAAAAAGGGATGTAACAGTACCCACCTCAAATGGGAGAAAATTTGAGATTGTGCATGAACACTCATCGCTGTGCCCAAGTTGCAGTCCCAATACTTGAAGTCTCAGTGTTAACTGTGGTAAGAACTGCAGCTACTGTAAAATTATTGAGACAAATTCCTATAACTTGTGGTATGATCAGTCAGTTGCTCCCTTTTCCTATACCTGTTTCCCTGCCCACCAAACACAGGCAGTCCAGATATCCTTGGTTGTACCAGGGGGCAGTATGGACAAAGCACTTTTCTGAGATGGGCACCCCAGAAGGAAAGGCAAGATTATGGTCATTCATTCGTTGTTGTTAATTGAATATTAGACTCTTGTGAAGGCTGGGCAGATGTCAGATGATGTAGCCAAGGTCCTTGGCATTAGCTCTCCTTGTCTCAATGCAGTATTGACAGAAGGTCCTTTTGGATTGAATGACAGTAGGGCAGAGGAGGTTAAGGAAAGTATCAAGAAAGAAAGGCATCCATTGAGTAGAGTACAGAAGGGGCTGGCCAGTTAAGAAGAGTCTTGGGTCCCCTCAGACTTCTTGTTTTGAGCCCTGCCTCTTGCCTTTTCTCTGAAGCTCCATAAGGTAGACCCTGTTTCATTATGCTTGCCTCTTTCTATAAAAACCTGCTGTAAGGGAATAGCCTTATATATTGTTTATACAAACATGTAAATGGCCATTGGGGCTTTATGTTTACTCATTTTTATAAGGGGAAACGCTTTCAGTCAAAGAAATTAATACATTGAAGTGAGTGCAGGAAACAGGGGCCTCCCCAATGACTCAGAAAACACACTGCCTACTGCATCCAGAAAACCAGTGGCTGTGGCACGGGGGTACCACGCCATCTGAGTTTAGTTGAACTGACTGAACAATTTCTGAATGCTACATTCTTTTCCTGTGGAAAGTGGGCAGGAGCATGGTAGGGGAGAAGAGGACAAGGGACACAAGACAAGAGCAGAAGTACACAAAGTAGGGAGGGATTATTCCCTCCAAATGTACCTCTCAGGGAAAGAAGAGTTGCCAGGGAGGAGCGCAGAGCTCTGTTTCTTCAAAGCATGACTTTGGTGTAATGGAAAGTAAGGAGCTCTGGTGGCTCAGCTCTTTGGTCCCTCAGCCTCCTTCCTTGGTCCCTTCTGGCTCATGACACTCCAGGTCATGGCTGGTGTGTTTTAAGAGGAGCTCATCTCCTGGGCAAATGCAGTCAACTTGTAGCCAACCTGAATACTGCCCAGGGCTCCCCATCTGCTTTGCAACCTAGGACCAAAGAATGGCCAGATTATGGATCATATTATGTTCCTGGTGAGGGGTGGAGGGTTGGGCAGAGAATTCAGGTTACCAGGAGGGTCAGAGCAGAGATAGTGAAAAGGACTGTAAGGGGGTGCCACCTGCCCTCCCTACAGGGTGGCTCCACCAGCAGCCCTCTTGGTTTAAGACAGTGTCATAACATGGTATGAAGGGCTTGGCCTCCAGAAGCCCCTAGGAAAGGGGCTCCAAAACAGAAGAAACAGAGATGGATCAGAGCCAGTTCTGGAACACAAACACCAGTATATTTGATGTGCACAAATGTGAAAAGGAAGAGACAGAGAGACCAATGAAGACAGAGCAGGCAACGGGCGCACAAACCAGTCGTGTGTCCTTCTGAAGAGCTGCCGCAGTTGGGAGACAGTCCCACCTACTTCGAAGGTGGGAGAACCGGGACCTGCAGCTCCTCCATGTCTGGGGTGGCTTCAGGGTGGAAGGTACTCTCCCTGCCTTCACCATAGCTCAAGGGCTGGACCGCTTTCCTTTCTGAATTCCCTGTGATGATGTCTGCACAGCCCAGAGCTTCATAAATATAGGTTCTCAGGAACTGACCCATTCAGTGCTGCCTCCCTAAGGAGACCCATGCAGAGAGTGAGGGACTAGGACAAGAGGATTTCATGGGCACTCCCTATGTATTATTGCTGTAAATAAGCATAGGCCATTGTGACTCACTGGCATCAGAGGGGACAGGGCATAAGGGACAGGATGCCTAGCAGACATCAGAAGCGGTTCAACCATGCAGGGCAGCACATGGCGATCTATAACTCAGAAATGCTGCCATGTCCAGTGGAGAGAGACCCAGGACACCAGAGGTTCACAAACAGCAAGCAGACTCTTCCTGCCAGCACCCCCACTGACAGAGCTGGGGTGCCTGGGCACTAAGGGATTAGGGCCCTGAAGATACCAAAAAAAAAAAAAAAAGAAAGAAAAAAAAAAGCAAGAGTTGAAATCAGGGCTACTCCTGGTGATTTCTGAGCCTTCAGACCCTGAACTCATGCCCTGGATCATTGCCTGCCTTTGCTGGGGACTCTGTGCCCTATGAGGGACAATAAGAGCCACAGGGCACCTGGATGAAGCAGAAAAACAGTGCTCTGTACATGTCAGGCAGGCAGGTTTACTGTGGGGCCTCCTGTACTTGGGAGTTTGTAGGGCCCAGAGAAAAGACGGTGCCAGGGAATGCCCATGAGGCAACATCTGGAGTGGACAGACCCAATGGGCCATCCAAGGGCTTGCTCTGAGAATCATGGAGGCCCTATGCTGGCAGACATCAACAAGCTGACCACAGATTCGGTCGTGGCAGGGGAGGGCAAAGGTGGGTGGTGTGGTCTAAGGGCCCACATGGGGGGCCTGGAAGGGTGTTGGGGTCCAGAAAACTGGGATATCCCAGAATTAAGGGAGAAGGCCAAGGAGATAATTTCCCAGAGGGAACAGGGAAGCCAGATGATATTTTCCCTCTAGAACCCCTTCCACCTGTAGATGGAAACCTGAATCTCTGGATGCCCCAAAACCCTGGAATTGGGGCCACAGCAAAATCAAAGGTAGGTCTGGCCCCTGCAGAATGTAGTTCATGCCTGGATTCGAGGAGCCTGGCAGGGACACAAAGGCTGGAAGGTGCCCTTCATCCTGTCCTGGACAGGGATAACCGCAGAAAACAACCAGCCTTTCTCCCCATCTGGGATACCACTCCTGCCCATCCCCAGGCCACCAGCCCTGGCTCACACCCTGGCTAGTGCTGTCTGCACAGTCTAGGTAGAGCAGCACAGCAAGGAAGAGCAGATTCTCTCCACAGGCAGTATTATCATTTTATAATGATCCATAAAAAGGGAAAGGCAAATTTCTATCTAAGACTCCTAGTGCGTCAAGAGACCACATGCCACAGCATTGGCTGCATTCTGATGGACCTCTCCCTTCAGGGAGTGGGGGCAGAGCCAGAAGTGGGCTGGAGTGAGGACTTCACCTGTCCACTGCCAGCAATGGACCTGTCACAGAAGGAGTGGGGGGGGGGGCTGGCAACCAAGATGACAAAGCCCATGAGCATGGCAGGGCTAATACTGCTTAAGGAGTAAGCTCAAAGGGTCAGCCTTGCTGGGAGGGGTGGGAAGGGGGTAGCTCTGACCAGATTTTGCTGCAGGGCTGGGGCTATGGCAGAACCAACTGACCCCCTCCCACTAAGGATGCTCCAAAGACCCTCTCAAAGCTGAAAGGCTGTCTTCTTTTTTTCCCTCACTTATTCTCCATGGGTCTCCCAACACCGGATTCCTGCTCCTCCATCCCCTAGAAAGTTCGATTCCCCCTGACTGGCTTGAAAAGAAACCAGATGCCTTTATCACAACCCTCCTCCCCTAAACTGATTTGTCTCTAGGTCCCCATTGTGGATCTGGGGTGGCCCATCTTGGCCTGTGTGCTGGGGGAGGGTATATCATTCAATTT
>NW_026057582.1:33017177-33103422 GCF_023721935.1 Panthera uncia | reverse complement strand
GGGGAGGTGTAAAAGGGGAACTTCCCAGTCATCAGGCCAGCAGAAATAGTGGAGGGAAGGCGGCAACAGGGTGGGCAGGGTCTGTCTCAGGGTTCTATCTCTGGCAGCTGCTGTGTTGATCAGGGAGTTGGGGAGGGGGGCCGGTGGGGATGACAGACACGGATAAAGGGGCTGCTAGTGGTAAAAGCCTTGAAAATAAAAGAGAAAGGGGGGAAACGCCACCGAACACACAGGGATTGAAACCTCCAAAAGCCCAAGGTTGGTGGGAATCCAGCACCAGGGTGGGGGGGTCCCCAGAAGGCCAAGGGAGCGTTGGAGCCCTGGGGGAGGGGAGAGGAGCCAAGGGAAGGCCTCCAGCCCTGGCAGACCAGCACTACTGCCAAGCAGCCTCCTGGCTGCCCAGTCTGTCCTTAGGCTGCAGCTCAGCAGGCCCCCGGGGAGGTATTGGTTGCAAGCAAGCACCTGAATATTGCCTAATGGAACCAGCCAAAGCCCAACTTAAACCACGTGAGAGGAGAGAGGAGGCCTCGCAGCAGCCCAGAGCCTCCTCAGGCCTCCTCAGGCTTCTCATCTTCTGCCCCATTCTCAGAGTCCCTTAGCCAGGACAGGGCCTGCTGCTTCCAAAGTCACCCAGGTGGTCAAATCGCTGCTTAGCCATAGGCCTCTGGCCGCCAGCCTCTGAGCTGGGCAGGGATCCACAGACCCTTCCCAGAGTCCCCGGGCTACCTCGACACCCGCCCCCCACACCTGGCCCCGCCCCCGGTCCCGCCCCCGGTGGACGGCGAGGGTGTGTGCCCTAAGGGGCTGAGGCCAGACCCGGGCCAGGGCTTGTGCTGTTCAGAAGACGTAACCCCACCAGCTTGGTACCTCTGTCCACGGGGTCCATGAGAGAGCCCCGGGCCCCACCCACCAGCCCCATTCAGTCTGTCTTGACGTGGCCGTTGGCCATCGCCAGGGGGCCACTGGGCTCCCCGGGCTCAGCGTCCTTGTCAAAGCGGAGGCGGAGGGTGTTGCGGATGATGAACTGCTCCATGATGAGGGACCCGCAGAACCAGGGCACGGCGTACTCCAGGGTGATGAGGCCCATGAAGTCAAAGTCGAACTGGGAATAGTCCCAGGGACAGGCGTTGAACTGGCGCAGGATGAAGCCGGTGGTGAACTCCCACAGGTAGGTCCAAAGCGTGTAGATGAGGCAGCGCACCAGCAGTGGGCAGCGGCCGCGCAGGCGCAGGTACATGCGCTCCACGATGAGGATGGAGGTGCCGTAGATGAAGAGAGCCCACACGCTCGTAACCCCAGGGAACTTCCAGTTAAAGTTCACCACGAACTCCCAGGCCGCCGTGAACATCACCTCGCAGAAGTAGCCGTGGATGGCATACAGGTACCAGCGGGACAGCGCCGTCAGGGGCTCGGCAGATGCCATGGCGCCGAGTGGGGCTGGCTGCTGGGACACAAAGGAGACAGGTGAGGGAAGGAGGGACGGAGCCCTCCTCCTGCCTTCCCACGTGCAGCTCAGGTCTCTGCCATGACCAGGCTGGAGGGGATTCCAAACCTGCCTCTACCTTTCTCTTTCGTTACCAGTCATATTCTTGACCCTATTTCATGTTCATTACTTTATTCCCTATTCCTCACCTTAGCCAGGTGGGCATGAGAAATGAAAGGAAGAAAATTAAAAGTTCCACTGGCTTCCTCTGACCAGCCCTACTCAAGTACTATTGGAAGGAGGTATATCCTGCACTCCCTAAGCTTTGTTTGGATTATCTGTGGTCAGTGGAAGAGCTGGCTGTCCTGGCCTGCCAGTCACCCCCATTTCTAGGCTACTAGCTGATTCATCTCTTCCTGCACTTCTTTTCAAACAACTCCACATCACTCATATTTCTGGGATCTTTCTAAGCAACTTATCACATTTATCTTGTGTGTGTGTGTTAGTTAACATATACATAACATGTACCGCGTTAGCCATTTTTAGGTGTACAGTTCAGTGACATTAAGTACAGTCACACTGTTGTGCAACTGTCACCACCATCCATCTCCAAAATTTTTTCATTATCCCAAACTGAAATTCCATACTCATCAAACACTCGCTTCCCACCCCCTCCCCCCCGCCCTGGCAACCATCATTCCACCTTCTGTCTCTATGAATTTTACTACTCTAGTTACCTCTTTTCAGTGGCATCATATTGTAATTGCCCTTTTAAGACTGGCTTATTTCACTGAGCATCATGTCTGCAAGGTTCATCCATGTTGTAAGCATGTGTCAGAATGTCCTTCACTTTTTAAGGCTGAATAATATTCATTCCACTGTGATCTAGCTAGCTATCTAGATACGTCACATTAAAAAACATTTTTTAATGTTTATTTTTAAGAGAGAGACAGAGCATGAGCAGGGGAGGGGCAGAGAGAGAGAGAGAGAGGGAGACACAGAATCTGAAGCAGGCTCCAGGCTCTGAGCTGTCAGCACAGAGCTTGATGTAGGGCTTGATGCAGGGCTCGAACTCACGAGATGTGAGACAATGACCTGAGCTGAAGTCGGACGCTTAATCCACTGAGCCGCCCAGGCACCCCCTATGTCACCTTTTATTTATCCATTTGTCCATGAATGGGTTGCCTCCACCTTTTGGCTATTGTGAACACTGCTGCTATGAACATGGGTATACAGATATCTGTTCTAGTCTCTGCTTTCAATTCTTTTGGATTTATATCCAGGAGTAGAATTGCTGAATCATATGGTGATTCTGTGTTTATTTTCTGAGGAATAGCCTTGCTGTTTTCCACAGCAGCCATACCATTTTACGTTCCCACCAACAGTACTCAAGGATTCCAATTTCTCCACATCCTTGCCAGCACTTGTTATTTTCTGGTTTTTTGATGATGGTCATCCTAATGGGTGGAAAGTGGAAGCTCGTTGTGGTCACATTTGTCTTTCACTGCTCCATTAAGCAGGTTTTGGTGTTAGTTTCAATGTTGAAAGGAAACCAGTGGGCTGACAGTCCTCTCTTACTTCTTATTGCCTTCCTCTCCTCTCTTCTCAACCCCACCAGTCTTTAAGGCTCCATCCTGCTTCCCTGAAGGCTGGCCCCCAGATCTCTCAGCTTTCTCCTTGTCCTCCATCAGTGACTGTCTGGATGACTCAATTGCCTCTTTCTCCAGTGCCACCCCGTACGCTGTTATAAGGCATATGCCCTCTGATCCAGCTAGCTAGTACACAGCTAGCTAGCTGTGTATTCCTTGAGGGAAGGGACTATTTTCCAGTCCTCTGTTCTGCAGCCTTGGCACAGGCCTCTCCAGAGCAGGCAGTCTCTAAACGATGCATGTTTGGGTGTGTGTGTGAGGGGGGTGAGGGGAGCAGTTCAGGGCTGCATCAGGAATGGAAAGGCAGATGATGAAAACATGCATCCCAGCTCTGCCAGCTGCCAGTGGACACCAGGCTTGACACTCTGTCAAGGTGGGAGAGGGGACAGAGGTTAACAAGATGCATATGTAGTCTGCATGCCTGTCTGGGAATCCCAGCCTCATCTCTCAGCTAACACAGACCTAGTCACAATTAATAACCCACCTCAATACCCTCCCTTGTGGATTGCTTTGTGGTCTTCCAAGCACTTCCATTTACATTTTGTCATTGGTTTTTACAAAATTAAGATTCATATGAATGACAGGTAGTTTAACTCCTGTTTTTTAAGAGGGACAGTTGGGGCTCAGAGAGAGGTCATTTGCCCCATATCTCAGGGCCAGTAGATGGAAAGGCTAAGACTAGGATCCACATCTCCTGGTTTCTGCTTCAGCACCCATCCCCCTGCACACCACTGCCCATCTAGACATGTGCGCCTGATGGTACTCCCCTCCTCAAAAACATTCAGTGGCCCCCCATTTCCTAATGAAATGCCACAGCATCCTTGGCCTGGCATTCAAGACTCACTAGGATCTCATGCCAGCCTACTTTTTCAGCCTTATTCTCACAGGCCAGCTCTCCCGGTCTTCCCTCCCCTCCTTGTAGATTCTATCTGTCTGTTTCCTGTGGCCTTTCATCTCACCTCCACAAGCACAAACCCAGCTTCCAGGTTACCTTCAGAACAAAATCTTTTTCATCCTCCCCGCCACAGTCCTCCCCTCCCCACCACTGAATAGCCATAGCACTCACTCTCTCTCTCCTTGGCCCAGATGATTTCCTGTTTTATTATGTTGATAACATTCAGTCCCCATCCAGATGTTTTTCCTGTGTTCTGCACCTCTGTATCCCACTCCTTCCTGAACACCTCCACCTAAATGTCCTATAGGCACCTCAAATCCTTTCCTAAATCAGACTCATTATATTTTCCCCAAAACTTGTCTTCCTCCTGTGACCCCACTCTGATTAAAGGAACCACCAAGCACCCAGTTAGCAGCCAGAGGCTCTAGTGTCATGCTAACTTCCTCTGCTGCGTCTCCACTTGAACATGAGCTCCCTGAGAATAAGGACCTTGTCCGTCTGGTTCAGTACTGCATCCCCACTGCCTACAATAGTGTCTGGCACACAGCATTCAATGAAAAAAAAAAAAAGACATTTATTAATAGTTTATAATTGCTATGTAAGTCATTCCAAAACTCAGTGGCTTCAATCAACTCTCATTTGTTACTACTACTTGTGTGTCTGTGGGTTAGGGGATCTTGGGTGGCCTTGATCATGAGACTGCTGGTCATTTGGGGGTTCTGTCCTATCCTTGGCTGGGGTGGCTCTTATCTACTTATCTCACATCCCAGGCACGCTTTCTCATGGCAAGGGCAGAAGCACATGAATGAGCAAGCCCTGCTGCACCCGTGCTTTTCAAGACTCTGGTTAACTCATGCCCACTAACATCTTCTTGATCAAAATAAGTCACATGGCAAGGCCACCAAGTCAGCCATTACCTCCTGTCCTTTCCACCATTTAAATATCTTTGAAATCATCTCTTCCTCTTCACTCCTCTTTCTCATTGCTGCTGCTCTGCTTTAAGCTGTCACCATCTCTCACCCAGATGCCCCCAGGTGTCTTCCAGGGGGTGCCTGGAAGGTGCCTATTCCTTTTCAATCCACTCATCACACTAAGAGCATGTAGAGGGCGCCGGGGTGGCTTGGTTGGGTAAGCATCTGACTTCAGCTCAGGTCGTGATCTCACAGTTTGTGGGTTTGAGTCCCACGTCCGGCTCTGTGCTGACAGCTCAGAGCCTGGAGCCTGCTTCAGATCTGTGTCTCCCTCTCTCTCTGCCCCTCCCCCACTGGTGCTCTATCTCTGTCTCTCAAATAAACGTTAAAAAAAATTTTTTTAAAGAGTATGTAAAAACAGCAATCTTTCTCAAACATGAATTTGATATTTCTCCCCATGTGGGCCTATTAGTGGATCTTTACCATCTATGCAATAAGGCTCAAACCCCTAGGGATGGCTGGCAAAGCCCTTTATGAGCCACCTCTGCCTCAGATCTTGTCCTCTGGATCTTTTCATTACTGCTTTTGCTACCTGGGGTGCCTTTCCCAACTGCTACAGCCACCACCACCCCCAACCTATGGCCCATGAGCCCATAATCTTCAAGGTCCAGCTCCTCTGTGAAGATTTTCCTAAACACCTCCAATTCCAGAGCTATCTGCTGCCCTGTTTGTCCACCTCTGCACCCAGTTCACTTCTGTGACAACAGTTAGCACTATGCTTTGCTATGCACCAGTGGCCCCTTGATGAACGTTTATTATAATGTTAAGAGGAAAAAAAAGCAGGATTCAAAACTAAATAATTAATATGATTTTGATTTTGCAAAAGCCTACATACATGTAAACGTACAAAAAATTAGCCATAATCATCTCTGGAGGGTGACATCACAAGTGATTTTTATTTCCTTTTTTAAACTTCTGGTATAGTCTAAAAATTTTTTCTACCAAGTATGTATAAACTTTTACAAAAATAAAATTTAACTTAAAACTGTTTGTTGTATGAATATGTATTAATCATCTTTGTGCCTTGTATAGAGAAGATATTCAACAAACTTGCCAGACAAATGAACCTTAGGACACCTGAAGTCCTGAAAAATTAATGCAGGCTGTTCCCTCCTGAGCCATCATCACCAACAACAAACCATGCCTCACAGGTTTGAATAGCATAAAGTGGTTAAGCCCAGGGGCCCTAGACTCTAACTTTCTGATTCAAACAGGCTGGTACCCTTCACCTGTGGGCTCCAGGGCACGTTACCAGACCTTTCTATAAAACGATTTCCTTTTTTCCTCAGTTTCCTTATAGATAAAGGGAAAATAACAAGAGTAACTACTTCCGAGGATGACTGTAAGGATGAATGAGCTAATAGACGCTACTGAATATAGCAAATGCTCAAGAAAGTGTGGCTGTCACTTCTGGCACAGAGATGGGCTTCCTGGTGAGCTTCTCCCGCTTTGAGTGCCACCTCGTACCCAAGGTGGGACATTCTGCCCCTGTCCTCACTTGGGCAGCCTTCCTTGCCAAGCAGGTCAGGTTTTCACCTCCACCCAGAGCACAGCCCAGCAGCCAAGCAACCCTGTGAAACCAATAACCACACACGCAGCCCCTGAGGAAACAAAGGTTTCGTAGAGGAGGGCTTGGCCAGCTTCCAGCCTCTGTGTGGCTGGGGAGGTTTAATGAAGGGGGGGGGGGGGCGGCACTCAGAACTAGCCCTCTGAGGTCCAGGCTTGAAAAGAAGGGTGGAATGAAAGGGCCAGCATTCCTGGCAAGCTTCTCACACCCTCATTCTATCCTGAACCCCCAATAGGCTTTTAGACCCCTGGAGTGGGAGAGAACAGATTGAAGCTCCAGGGAAACTCACTGAGAATGAGGAGGGGCCCATGACCCCAGGCAGGCGGGCCTGTGGTGGCCTGGAAACCACTTTGTTTCCCACCCACTCAGGCCCCTCTGAACTTAGGTCTGTCCACCTGACCTGCACTTGCACCTCTGGACCCTCTGGCCCACAGGATCCTGTTCATCCTATGCAGCATCCTGACATAACTAATGGAGTCCTCGGGTCAGCACCCCACCTTAATGTTGACTTTAAAACCCTGCTCTCCTTGCCCCTTGGGCTCATCTTTAGAGATGGCCAAGGTTTCCCAGTCAGTAACAACTCGTGGGGTCCAGTCACACCCCCTGGAAGCAGGTGACTTTAAAGAGCTGGACCTCCAAACCTTAGAGCAGAAGCAAGCAAGAACAAAGGAATAGCCATTAAACAGTGGAAGGAGGGCAAGATGTTGAACAGAAGAGAGGATGGAGAAGAGAGAACAGGGTGAGTCCAAGGCCTGGATTCCATTTCTGGAACCTTCCCTACCTGGAGGAACATGGGTAGGCAGAGGGGAAGCATACCTAGGCCAGGTCAGGCTGTGTCTGTGGGGTTTTGCCAGAAGAACACTCCTAGTCCATGTGAGACAAAAAGGGGAAACTGGATATCCTGGCTGGAGCCAGGAGATGAGGGGGGAAGACAGAGAAAGGGGATGTGAGACAGTGTTATCAGCTGGGATGGCAGCTCACACCGTGGTGGGACAGACACTAACATTAGAAGCGGCATTGGCTTGGGTAGATTTGCAAAACTCCACTTCCTGAACCCACTGCTAATACTCACAGGAGCCATGCTTAAACTTTGAGCTGGGACAGGCTCCCCGACCCTCTGCTGGCCCAACAGACCTCTATCCCTGCCCAGGCCTCCCCCCACCCGAGCCCTTTCCCCACATTCTTCCAGTACCTCCTTGCTTGGCACTGAGATCAGAGACCTGGGAAGGCCTGCATCAGGAAGAACCAGTAGCTCACTGGACATTGGCCTCTTTCTCCTGGTGACAAACACAACCATCCTGAGAACGATGACACAAAGACAGATGGCCCAGGAAAGAAAACTCAAAGTGAAGTGAGGAGGAGAGCGTGCACAAGGATGAAAACAAGAAGGAGAAAAGAGCTGTGGACAGTTTCATATGCAGGATATGGAGAACAACACTCATGTACAAGAGCCTTCATACTTGTTGATAAAAGGGCCTGGGAATACGGAGTTCCAGCCAAGGGCCAGAACTCAAGGTGACTTGGCAGAGCAGGGCACTGTCCCCCCCCCAAGGGGACAGGTGATAAATGACTTTGTAGGGAGGGGTTCAGAATCTTGCTCCCTAGGAGTATCTCACCAGCTTCCAGAACCTGCTGAGTTATTCCCTACGCAGCGAGCACAGCAAGTTGAGAGGGGCGAAGAGAATGCCACAAGTCTGAGACAGGCTGGAGGCAAAACCAGATAAGGCAACCGCCTTTGGTTTTACTCAAAACTCTCATCTTGTTCCAGGAAGCTAAGGTGCCACAACACAATGACTCTGGGAATTTCTGTCCAGAGGAGCATCTTGATAGAAAATCGGGATTCCTCTTACATGCAACCAGGCTGGGCGGGGCTTCGCCTCATTACTAGGCCTCTTTCACCTCATTTACTTCCCCATTCCTAGGCACCAAAATCGCTACAGTTCCATGTGCTGGGGAGAGACACAGCCCTTATAGGGGGCCCCTGGGAGCAAGGCAGTGGAGGCGGGGGGGGGGGGGGGGACTCTGAGTCCAGCCCCCTGATAGGCTCTGTGCTGGAAGTGAGTGGAATCTATGAGGGCTGGGCAGGTGTCCTAACATCTGGGTGAAAGATGCAAGGTCTGAAACCATCCTCACCTTGCACTGTGGTAATCAAGTTGGGAGGGGTGAGGGTGGGAGGAACATATGGGCTTGCTTCAGGGCCAGAAAGGAAACAAGCAGAGCTAAATACCTGTGGTCACTGGCTAGCCCAGACACTATAGAGTTCCACCCTTTCTTGCTATGGGCATCCCCCAGAAAACTCTTTGGGATGGTCTTCCTGCTACCTCCCAAGTCACAGTAATCATCAGCCACTCTTCTCAGCACTTACCAGGTATTAACTCAGATAATATTCAAGCCTATTTTATAGATGGGGCAATTGAGGAAGGGGAAGTTTTAATAAGTCTTAAGAATTACAGCTATAAAAGCCAGAGCTAGGATTCAAACCCAGCAAGTCTGGCTCCAGAGCCTTCATTCCCAATCAGCACACTGCACTGCCCTTGAAGCTGACTACAGGCTCCTCTATAGGCACCACCACTTTGAGTTTCTGCTTCTGGAAGACTAGGATGGTATATGGAGAGGAAACAAGAAGCAAGAGCAACATGAACCTCTAGGTAGATCATCAATGAAGCCCAGAACAGGTGTCAGAGCCATTGCAGGCTGTCGTCCTATTCTGAGAGGCCAAGTTCTGTTCTAAGGCCAAGTTCTGGCAAGATCCACACAATGATCCTCCAGGGTCATAGTGGACCCTCACAGGACTATGGTAGCAGCCACCTCTGAGGGCCTCAAGGTGTGTGCCATTCAAAGGCCTTTCACCAAGACACACACTGGTCCCTGTCAAGCTACCCTGACTGCCAGCCCACCCTCATATTGGCTGGGAATCTCAGATGGCCCAGCCCTGCCATGGACATTCAGCCAAGAGCAGTGACCAGCATCACACTGCCCAGAGAAGCCTGGTGCCTGGAGCAGCACCAGGGAGAGTGTCAGGAGCAACCATTCCACACAAAGCAGCAGGCCAAAGAGGATTTTAGAAGGCCTCAGATGCTAAGCAAATCCCAGCTGGCAGACACAGGAGGACAAGTGGGCCTGGGGAACACAGTCAGCCTGGCACAGAGGTTCGCCAGGGCTCAGGCAGTAAAGGGCACCTAGCAGTTGGGGCCCTGAGGCTGGGCATCCTGAGTGTTGCCTGCAAGGCTCTTTCCAGACCTCACTTGGCTGCTTCTCTATTGTTACTCAGATCTCAGCTCAACCGTCACCCCTGAGACCTTCTCTGGTCTCGAATCCAAAACAGCCTTCCCATCACTGACATCATCATATTTCATTCCTCCAGCACTTTCACTTTCTACTATTTTGCTACTTGTTTGTTGTCTGTCTCCTCCAACTAGAATGAATGCTCCATGAGGGCAGGGGCTCTGTCTTGTTCACTGCTGGGTTCCCAGTGCCTACAACAGTGCCTGGTGATAAGACCCACTAATACTTCTGGCATGGATGAATGAATGAATGAATGAATGGGCCCACACAGGCACAGGCTCTTAAACACTGATAAGGGCAGGTGTAAACAGCTAGCAGCTCAGCCTTTCTCGTCTCCCCTTTCTTGGCAGATATAGCCTTTAAAATTTTTCAATGCTAACATTTTAAAATATCTTTATTATTTTTCCTGATTATAAAAGTAACATGTGCTCACACCTGAAATTTAAACATTATGGAAAGGAATGACCTAGAAAGTAAATATCTTCCATCACCCCACATCTTAGAGAAAGTCACTGTTAATGGTGTGTTGTATATTCACCCGGATTACACTTAGCTTTAAAAGAAGCAAATCCATGTATCATAGAAAGAAAAAGAATTCATAATTCCACCAAACTAGCAGCCATTATCACTTCTCCCTTGCAATTTTTTCTCATGTGTTTATTTTACAAGTTGCTTTAATGTACTTATTCTGTAACCTGACATTTTCACTTATT
This sequence comes from Panthera uncia, assembly GCF_023721935.1. Taxonomy (NCBI): domain Eukaryota; kingdom Metazoa; phylum Chordata; class Mammalia; order Carnivora; family Felidae; genus Panthera; species Panthera uncia. Next base: position 33,092,919 of record NW_026057582.1, on the reverse strand, counting down.
ATAAAATAATCATTTCCCCCAGTTGTTATATTGCTTTTGTTCTCATTATTATAATGGCTATGTGATATTCCACCAGGTGGAAAACTATAATTTACTTAACTTAGGTGTTCAGAAAAGGGAGAGAGAACAATTGTTTCCCACTCTCACTATTACAATGACACCACAAGAAACATCTTTTTTTATGCCTGTAACAAAAGAATTCAGCCTTTTCCTTCTCTAGGAATATATCCTAAAGAAAGATTTCTTTTTTTTTTTTTTTAAGTAGGCTCCATGCTGGGTGTAGAGCCTAACACAGGGCTTGAACTCACAACCCTGAGATAAAGACTTGAGCTGACCAAATGTCCATCAACTGATGAATGGATAAAGAAGATGTGGTATAAATATACAATGGAATATTACTCAGCCATCAAAAAGAATGAAATCTTGCCATTTGCAATGATGTGGATGAAACTGGAGTGTATTATGCTAAGCAAAATAAGTCAGAGAAAGACAAATACCACGTGATTTCACTCATATGTGGAATTTAAGAAACAAAACAGATGAACATAGAGGAAGGGAAGGAAAAATCAGCTAAAAACAGAGAGGAAGGCAAACCATAAGAGACTCTTAACTATCGAAAACAAACTGAGGATTGATGGAAGTAGGCAGGTGGGGGAAGGGCTAGATGGGAGATGGCTATTAAGGTGGGTACTTGTGATGAGCACTGGGTATTATATGTAAGTGATGAATCACTAAATTCTAATTCTGAAACCAATACTAAACTATATGTTAACTAACTTGAATTTAAATACAATCTTGGAAGGAAAAAAAAAGATAAATAACTAATAAAAAATAATAATAATAAAGACCTGAGCTAAGATCAAGAGCTGGACACTTGACTGACTGAGTCACCCAGGCGTACCTTAAAGAAAGATTTCTTAATAACTCCAGAAATGGGATCACTGGACCAAAGGGTACAACAGTCTTAGGGATGATGGTGTAGATTGCCCTGGGGAACTCTGTGTTATGTGGGGAATAGGTCTCTGGTCTGAGTCACCGTGCTCCCACAGTGGCCTCTGTGGCCATCTCTGTGCACCCACCCCACACCCATAGTTCAGGCTTGCACTACCCTAGCTACAAATCAACTTCCTGAAAGAGCCTCCAACCATAAACTGATTTTGCAAGCCCAGGCTGAGTGAAAAATAAATGCTAGCCCTGAGTTTTAAACTCCCACTGGCACTAGAGTCAACATCTACCTACAGCTGAGAATTACCTAGTTACCCTTTGCCCTCCCTGCATGCTCCTGTGTGGAAGCTAAGCCTCCCGGTTCCTATATGCTAGCCCAGCAGCTCCCAATAGCCCATCCAGTCAGGAGTGTAAAAGCACTGGCTCTCCCTGCCCTGTCTTCCAGGGGACTTCCCTGCCTGCTGGTCCCTGATCCCTCACTGGGACTGTTTGCCCTATGCAGACAATAGCCTTTAGGCCAGACAAGCCTTTGGGGCTTGGGAAAGCAGCCAATTGTCTTTTTTTTTTTTTTTTTTAATTTGTAAGTTTATTTACTTTTGAGAGAGAGAAAGAGACAGAGCGTGAGCGGGAAAGGGGCAGAGAAGGAGACCCAGAATCCAAGAAGCAGGCTCCAGGCGATGAGCCATCAGCACAGAGCCCGGCGTGGGGCTCAAACCCACGAACCGTGAGATCATGACCTGAGCCAAAGTCAGATGCTCAACCAACTGAGCCACCCAGAAGCCCCAACCAATCGTCATTTTCTAAAGCACCACTGAGGAAAAGCCAGAGGTTAAGGCTGGAAAGAAAGCCCATATGAGGACAGGTGAGACTCCACAGTTGGGGGTCCCCTGCTCTCCATGCAGCTTGTCTGGACTTGGGAGGAGGAAAACTTCCTCCTAACAGGCCAAAAGCAGCAGAGAACTTGCTCCTCTTGACCCCTTGGTGGCCACTTTTATGGCAGCTAAGGCACCACCAATCCCTCACCTCCCAATGCCCTGGGTGCTCTACCCAAGGCCTTGTGAACTGTTCATAGCATCGGAGCAGAATCTGGAATCCCAGATGAGGTACAGTTCTCATTGCAGAGAGGTAAAGCCCAGGGCCCAAAGCATCCACGAGCCTACAGTTAAGAGAGAGAATTTGGGAAGATGTCATCTCCTATGTGCTGGGTGTCTGACATCATTTGTGTCAGCCAATCTGGGTCTGGCACAGTTTTTAGAGGCCATGTGGCTATAAGATGGCTCCAACACATGAAACGGCCTGAAACTGCTGGACATTCCCCTCCTATTCTACAACTATAGCCCTGTGACAGGCCCTTGGACAGAACACAGGCTCATAATGAGAACCTCCAGACCTGTGACCATGCTGCCGAGGCAGGGAGGGCTGGTGATCCCTGGGGATCCTGTAACATACTCACTTATCACACCCTTGAGTGCACAACTCAGAACAGACATCAGGATCACTGTCCAGGAGTGTCCCAGGTTAACCTTTCTCCTGCTGCCTGGCTGGGCCTCCGTGCCATTCTCAGCAGTGTGGGCAAGCATCAGCCCCAGGGCTCAGCTGATCCTCGGCTAGTGGATGGATGGCTTCCATGTGTCCCTGGGAATAAAAGAGGAGGCGTTCATTAGCTTCAACTGCCCCAGCTCCAACCCACCAGGCTAGTCGGATGGGCAGCCTCAAGGTGAACGCTACAATTGCCTGGGCTCCGGGTTCAGTACCAGGCAGTCAGTCCATCCAGGCCACTGGGCCCCTGTCCTGGAACCTATCACCTCCTCTGTGCCATCCTGCTTGCTCAGGTCTGGTTAATCCAGCAATGACAGCCTGGGATGGATCCCAGGCAATTCACACTCAGGGCTAGGACTTAGGGCTTCTTGCACCATGAGTAAATGTGTGCACATTTGTAAATCTGAGAGGGGGTATAATTTTAGAATCCAGTGCCATTCTCATTTAGCTTCGAATTACACTCTCACCTTCACCCTGCAGTGGCTACATCTTTCTCAAGGGCGGTCAAGAACCCCAGGCAAGTAGGGAATTTGGGGAGTCAAGCACAACTACACAGAAAAACAAGCATACCAACAAAATGTGTGCTAGACCCTCTCCCTGCAATAATCCCACCACCCTAATATTTATTTCATTCTATTATATCACTGTGATTGTTGAGGCCCTTCCTATTAACATCAATAACATAAGGGTGCCTGGGTGGCTCAGTCAGTTAAGGATCCGACTTCAGCTCAGGTCATGATCTCACGGTTTGTGGGTTCTAGCCCCACATCTGGCTATGTGCTGACAGCTCAGAGGCTTGAGCCTGCTTCAGATTCTGTGTCTCCTTCGCTCTCTGCCCCTCCCCCACTAGCATTCTGTCTCTGTCTCTCAAAAACGAACTAAAAAAAAAAAAAACCCACATTAAAAAAAGTTTTAAAGAAACAGACTACATGCTGATACAAATCTGGCCCCTGGCCACATACATCTTTTTAATATATACCTAAGATTTGAACATTTGATAGATATTCTGGCTTTATATGAAAGTCCTGAAGCTTCTCGGAAAACCCCTTGAGTGCAGCACCATCTGCACGAGACTAAGGACAGAAGTCAGGTGCAGTGTGGCCCTATAGCAGGACAGGGGTGGAAGCCGGGACCATTCCCCCCACGGATGGCCAAGCAGGCCTCCACAGAGGCACCACCCGAGCTGGTGCCCACAGCCAGCTTCCTCCCTGCCCATACCTCCCAGGCTCTCTGAGCTCCCTGAGCTGACAACTTGCAAGGCAGCATGGGAGCCGAGGAGAAGTGAAAGGGCAGAATTCACTGCATGCACAGGTGCTTGTGGCCCGGAAGGCTGTGCACCCCTGGGTCACCAGCCGCTGCACCCCCCTCTTCCTGCACTGAGACAAGTGAAGGACGGAGAGCAAAATGCAGTGGGCTGCTGTGCTCCCTGGCTCCTCCCCAGCTGCTCTACATACAGAAGCCTCAACCTGCCCCACCTGTCGATCCTCCTCCCTTCTCCCAGCCAGCCTGGCACATACCCATTACCTCAAGGAAAGGGCTTTCATGGGGCATGTCCGATACCCCCTCTACCCCCAGTACCACCATGACCTGTGCCTGGGAGTTCAATCCCACCCACCGGCACTTCCCCTTCCCAGGGGAACTAAGCAGGCCACATCAACAAGCACGAGACAAAACAGAAACAGAAACCAAAGCCCACATCCTGACAGCACAGCCTGCTGGTCGCTGCAGTCAGCCCTGGGAGCCCGCCGCTGCTGGCTGAGATGCCGCCCTGGCAGATGAAGCTGCTGCAGTCAGAAGAGGCTCCTTTCCGAGGCTGGCCTGGCACCGGACACCTCCTGCTTCCTGGTCTGAGGCTCTTCCACCAGGGAGCTGCTGGGGGCTGGACAAGGAGGCAACAATCTAGCAGGGATCCCACCCCTGCCTCCAAGTACACATGTTGTCCCCAGCCCCCGCTGACACTCCTTGGCCCCTCAGAGCAGGTCCCTGGTGTAGGTGGCATGAGGCTCCTTTGTGGACCACAGGGCGTGAACTAGACGTTTTTGGAGCATATGAATGTGTGAAGAGCCCTTATAGCAACTAATGTGGGCAGAACTTAAAACACTTTTTCCAGTACATCATCTCTCATGATTCTCCCAAGACTCCTGCAGGGAGGGCAGGAGTTATCACCACCCACCCTACCCCACTCCCACCACCAACCCCATTTCAGAGACAAAAACTCTGAATCTCAAGACATTAAGAGATTAGGCCAAATCTACACATTTGACTCAAACCCTGGTCTTTAGGCTCCAGAATCACCCCTCTCCCCATACATCATGACTTCAAGCTGCTTCCCATACGTCTGCATGCACCTGTCCCTCATTCACTATAATCTACTTAGTCTGTTCTGTAAGCCGCTTATTTGTAAGCATAGAGCCTGAGTCTGTCCGTCCAGCTTCATCAACATGCCCAGGTGCTCCTCTGAGACCCTGCTCCCTCCTCATTCCTTTGTGAACCCTCCTAAGCCCCCAGCTATTCCATCACTGATGTTCCCACAGGACTTTGAACATCCTTCCATTGAAACATAATGTCCCATCTTAAAGTTATTATTGTCTGTTTCCCCCTCCACATGATGAATTCCTCAAGGCCATGGAATTTCTTTTGGATGGATGGACAAGCAAGGCTGAGAAGGGCCCAGCTAAATGCTTGGGTGATTGCACCATCCAGTGTTATCAACCAAACAGTGATGTCTAGTGTTCTTCCCTAATTTTTAGGCCACCTCGTCATGGAAGGGCTCTCTCCCACAAAGCACCATAAATATTGGTTTACAGTGGCCAGGGCTATCTTTGCAAATGAGAGAATAAAGGATGATGTTCACTCTCCTCCCACCTCCAAGAGCCATCACCTGGACAGAGGGGTCAGGACAGACGAGTGGATGCCTTGGGTAGGGACAAGAAAGAAGACATGTCACACGAGGAAGGCTAGGGAAGGAACAAAATGTCCCAGGCATCCCAGGAGAAACTGCAGGCTCCTATGTGGGCAAGGGTCCAAGCTGAGGCTCAGGTCAGAGAATAACAATGCCTATTCTGTTATTTCTACAATGTGCTGGCACTCTCAAAAGGCACATCCAGTTTTCATGCACATAGCATTCACTTCCCAAAGAGGTTTAACCAGCAGCTGCTGGCAGGAAAGTCCCTGTGCATCATTCTCTCCCCTCCACTATAACTATTTAGGGTAAGCTGGACTTGCAGGATTGAAGCTCTACTTCCCTGACCGGAACCTAAAAACCAAACCTCCCCCCACTCTCCGCCCTCTCTCCATGGCCCAGAACCTAAGACCGGAGCCAGGAAGTGGCAGGCAAATACATCCCTTTGTCCCTCTCAATCTCCTCGTCCCCAGATCTCCCCTCAACCCTAGGTGCCTACAAAGTAAAGAGTAAATGCCCCCCAAAACCCACTGGGGGAGCCCTCTGATTACTCAAAGTGTCCTGGTTCTTCCCACGGGATGCAGAATTGATTTTACTTGTCCTATAGTAAGACCAGCTCTGAACACAAGCAGATTTGGCAACTTCTGGAGTCAGTGAGAGACTATATGAAAGTGCAAATGCACCTGTGTCGACTCAGCTCCCCCAGGGGAAGACCCAAGCCCTTGGGCCTGACTGCCATGGAAGAGGTTGGTGTACCTAGGAAACAGGCTGCCCACACGCTCCATTTGACCCTGTCCTTCCACTCCATGCCCCCTCGTTTAGGGCTTAGAGTCTAGGTTTCTCTGCCTGCCGGACATCTCACCAATCTGTCTTCTTCCTCACTTGCAGGCTACTCTGTCCTGTCACCCTCCTCTCCTTCCTTCCTTCTCCCCAACTAGCCCCTCCTGCCTTGCGTGCCTTTCTCCATGTCCCCTTCTAAACAAACCCTGACCACCCATCCCCTACACCTTGGAAGGTGGTCTCTGGCCCTGTGCCCCTCCTCTTTCCTTCCCACCCCACCCCCTGGCCCTGGGTAGCTGCTGCCTGCTGCCTGAAAGGCTGGACAGCTGCTGGGCTCTCTAATTAGCTGCCTGGCTGCCGTCCCAGAGCAAGGCATGTGTTGCAGTAAAGAGCTGCCTCACCTCCCCTTCATCAATAATCCCCTATGCAGATCCCATCAGGCAGCAGCTGAGGGGCCCTGGAATCCTGGTCACGTGAGACCAGCAAGGCTTCTCCTGTCATCTGGAAAAGGACAGTCAGTAGCCTAACAGCGTCACTGACTACGTGACCAGGAATTTATTTATCAAGGTTCTCCCTATTACTGCCCATGTCCTTAGGGTATCCCATAGGTTACCCAACCACCTCCATACCTTTGGAGCAATGGGAACCCTGCCCTGCCCCTTAGTTGCCTCACCAGTAGAGGCAAGATGTAGATGTAGAGAAAGATGCCCAGTGAGCCCTCTGAACAGCATGACACCCAGTGGCCTGCTTTTCACAGCTTTCTATAGCCAAGCCACCCCCAGAGATTTCTAAACAACCAGAGACTTAGTCCAAGAAGTCCCGTGGAGGCTAACATGTTTATTCAAGGTGTTGTATTCCAGTGGTCAACAAATATTTATCAAGCACCTGCTGAAGGCCAGACACTGAACTGAGTGTGAATAAGACAATGCTCCTGCCCCCTTGGAGCTCACATCTCTGTGGGGAGACAGACAATGATTAGGCTAGCTGACATGCCGTAATGTCTGATAATATGCCACAAAGAAGGGGAGATGCCTGGTGAGGACAGAGAAACTGGATGTGGAGAGCACATCTTAAACTTCTCTAAGGAGGTAGCATTTGGGCATAGATGAGAAAGATGCAAAGAAGCCTTTCTTTCTTTTTTTAAAGTGATTTGTGTGTGTGTTTGAATGTTTATTTATTTATTTTGAGAGAGAGAGCTCAGGGAAGCAGCAGCAGAGAGAGAGAGAGAGACAGAGAGAGAGAGAGAGAGAGAGAGAGAGAGAGAGAGAATCCCAAGCAGGCTCCACACTCACCATGAAGTCCAACGTGGGGCTCGACCCCACCACCATGAGATCACGACTTGAGCTGAAATCAAGGGTCAGACACCCAATTGACTAAGCTACCCAGGCGCTCTGCAAAGAAGCCTTTCAAAGAGCTTTGGGAAAAGCATTCTAGGCACAGGGAATAGTAAGTAAAAAGACCCTGAGGGAGGAGCAAGCTAAAAAACAAGTTTGAGAAACAGCAAGGCCAGAGCAACTAAAAAGTGTAATTAAGGGGTCAAACGTTCCCTGCCCCTCATTGCAAAAGTCATCTGGTGGTCCCTACAGTGCCAGCTGGGCCATGGCAAAGCCCCAGTTGCCAAGGGGACATGCCCAGCACAGTTGCCCTGTGGGCAGGGGCTGGAAGGTGCAGGTCCCAGTCAGCTTTGGCAATATATTTATTAACAAATAAAAGCAAAGTTAAATCTCTTGTTGACTGATGGCCTGGATTTTCCACCTGCTTCCCATCAAAAGAATTTAAGTAAATTTACTAGGCCTCCTCTAACCTGATTATTTCACTTTAACAAGAAAGTAAATGTTCCTTTTTAACTCCACCTAGTTTGTTAAGTTTTCTGTCATCTGAAATCAAGAAAATCCTGACTAACACAAGTAATTTTCCCCCACCTGGAACATACCTTTTTGGCATGAGAATCATATATCTGAGCACCACCTGCCCACCTCTGCTGCCATGCAGACCAGTGGCTCTGCCCTTGCACACAGTTAGAACTGAGAATAAGGTCAGATGCCTAGCTAGCTGCGTCCCTCTCAGCAGGATGTCTATAGTTTTGGGGGCTCCAAACCTCCCTTCTGGGTGCTGCCCAGACTTTGTCATTTCCCCTTTCACCACACATGACCCTTGCCAGCAACCTAGCGTGCCTTGACTCTCTTCTGCAAACTGGATATGGGAAAACTAATAGTGCAAGAACAAGTAGTGCACAACTAGATTGTTTTTCTATAAGCTCTAGAACAGCATTGTCCAATTTGATAGCTACATGTGGCTATTTAAATTTAAATTTACTAAAAATGAATAAAATTAAAAATTGCATCCCTCCATTGTACTAGCCACATTTCCAGTGTTCAACAGCTACATGTGGCTAGTGTCTACCATATTGGACAGTGCAGATATAGAATATTTCCATCATCACACAAAGTTGTATTGAGCTGCACTGCTCTGGAGCTTATCCAGGGTGACCAGAAGGCTGCCAAACATACAGACCTAAAACTCGGCTACATTTTCTTGCTCTTGGAAAAGCTTTTCTTGTGAATAGATACCCCTGCCCTTCCTCTCTTCCTCAGGCTCAGGCCTAGTTAACCATTGTTAAGATGGGGGGTGGGGGGAGGGTGAACCATTGTTTTATGAAAGTCTCTGTCCACTGCAACTTATATCCAAGAACCAGGAGAGGGCTCTTGCTGAATGAGGTCAGTCCCTGCGTCTCTGGCTATAACTCAGTCTAGGGGTGCTGCCTGGAGTGTTTAAAAAGTCCAGAGTGTTTATTGGGCACCTCCTGTGTGCCAGGCAGCTTCCACACAGAACCCCTCACAAGTCTGGGATGGAGGCATTAACTCAGATTTACTCAGGAGGGGTTGGAAACTCAAAGAAGTTAAAGGGAGGGTCAAGTTTTTACTAGCACTTTTTTCTCTTACACCACTCAGGAGAGATGGGGATGTATGGACAGGAAATAGGGGACTTCATTTACCTATAGCAATGGGCCACCAACAGTTGACAGTGGGTTCTCATGTCAGCTGCCCCTCCCAGCATATTCAAGTCCACCAGGGCCTTGGGAGAGCTGCCTCCAAGGGTCTGCCCATGAAGGCCCAGTTATTGAAAGACACCACATTGAAACCACAGGAAGGCCACAATACAGAAGACAAACCTGAGAAGGTGGTAGGGGTCGGAACACAGACATGTGGCATTTCTCCTGGGCAAAGAAGGGAGGGGCATGAGAAAATTTTGTTATAGAAAGCTATATGAACCATGAGTTCCTTACCTTTGCCTCCCCATGTCCTGGGTAAAAACTCAACATATAGTAGGGACTCAACATCCAAGTGCAGAATGAGGAAAAAGGCAAGGCGCAGGTACTCCATGAGTGAGGGAGGAGGCCTGGCCAAGACAAGACTGAACAGCAGATGCACTGGGGGAAACACAGGAATGAGATGTACTGAAGGAGCTGTGACAGTTGCTGTCTGCTCTACATGTGACCCAATCTGAATGTCCCCTTCATTTAAGTAATGGCCCAGAGGAAAGGACAGCATACACCTGGCTGGGTCCTGACTGCAGTTAGGCACTTCCACCACGAGCGTAAGCCCTGCAGCCCTGGCCCTCCACTCAGCCTCTCGCTGGACAGCTCCATCTACTGTGAAAGCACTGAGCCTTGCAGCATGTTCAAAATATGGCTCCAAACAGCACTTAGGCAAGAGTAATTAAAGGGATGTTATCGCAGTCAGTCTCTCATTAGCCACATAATTAGACTGCTGAAAATAATTAACATTCCTTTTGACAAAGGAAACAGAGGGCCCATTACATTCATTAGGACAACCTCAAACTAGTCTGAGGAAGGCTGAGAAGAGAACTCATCACCTCCCACCTCTGCACAGGACAGAGTCAGCATCAGGTAACACAGACCTGGTGATGAGTCCTGGCTGAGGCCTGGATGCCCCAACATATGTGTTACAGATAAAAAGTAACACCCACACATATTCAGAGAAGAAAGACTTGAAGGAAATGCATGACTATATCACTATGGCAGGACCAGGGGAATATACCTGCCACCCCCAAGGCCCCAGAAAATGGCAGAAGAGACATTTTCTAAGAAGAGTAAATCCATTGCAGCACCAGAAAACAAGGAGTGATATGGGGTCCCTGAAGATGGAAGGCAAATGGGAATAAACTGATGAAGAAACCACAACCCCCAAAAATAAAACCATGAAAAAAATAACAATATTAATAGTAACTGACACTCACACAGCATATAAATATGACAGACACTATTCTTAGAACTTTGTATTATTTCATTTAATATTCACAATAATCCTTTGAGATACAAACTACTATCATCCTCACTTTATGAATAAGACTCAGAGTTACACAGCTTTCTCAAAGTCATGGTACTAATAAGTGCTGGGTTAGGATCTGAACCCAAGCAGGTGAGGTGAAGGGTTTTGTGCTCAGTCAGAGGAGCAGCTCTGGGGGCTCCAAGTTTGGAGCCAGCACACTGGGGGCTCATGAGAAGCCCTGAGTGATGGGTGATTGGATTTGGAGCAGCTGGGCCCCTATCCCACCTCTCCACCCATGTTTGTGTCCTGGAACTTGGGGCAGGGGGGCAAGGGACACCTAGACACCAGTCCCTAGCAGACACATCCCACCCCCTGTTCACAACCAGTGATTGGCATGGAACTAGGGTTCACAGAGTGGTGACTGAAAAATCTCACAATACAAAGAGAGGAACACATAACAAAGACTCACCAAACGTTTGACAGAAACCAAAACTGCCAGAAAAGCACCAAATTTCAGAACAGAAGTTATAAAGAAAGCAAAATAAAGTTGACAGAATGAAACATTTTTAAAAGCACAATGAATATCCCCTGAGGGATGGGAAGGGCTACTGAATCCATGAACCAAAATAAGACTGACAACAGAAGAATGATAAAGATCTTACAAGTGAAGGAAATACACCATGGCTAACCCGTTATCTGGGGATGAAAGAATAGAGTAACCTCATTAAAATTTTTCTTTATGCATTTCTATTTTTCTAAACTTCCTATACTGAATACATATGCCTTTGAGTACTGGAAAAGTTACTTTTTAAAATGTCTGGCGTGACGTGGGCGCTCAGTAAGATTTGGTAGACCCTGCCCCCCATATCAACCCTTGGCCCTATCCAGGCCGACCCATGATTCACTGCTCCCCAGTCACACAATCCACACCCCCAAACTCCCAGTCTCTGTGCACATAGCTGCCCTCCCAGAGTGCCTTTATCTCTCCTCCCCATTTACCCATATTTGCCTATTCTTCAAGGCCCACTCAAAGATTACTTGCATTAACAAAAGGTCCCTGAATCCCCCTCAACCCAAACTCCTAAGGGCACCTAATTCTCCAGGGTCATGGGACAGGTCTGGTTGAGCTGCCCTATGGGGTCATAGTGCTGACAACTTATCTGCCCTTTACCTTTCAGTGAGTCCAAGTCTGTTCTCCCAACTCTACTGCAGGCTTCTTAAAGACACCAAGAGGCATGAGCCTTCTTTTTATATCCCCCTGTGCCCAAGAAAACCTGAGAAGCTTTCACAAGAACATGCTTACATGTCAGTTGAGTGAATGATGAATGAATTGCTCTTCCTGGTGGGAGTAGAAGAGGCAAACTATATTCTTCAAAAATGTCAATGTCATGGGGGCGCCTGGTTGGCTCAGTCAGTTAAGCATCCAACTCTTGATTTTGGCTCATGTCATGATCTCACAGTTCGTGAGTTTGAGCCCTGCATTGGGCTCTGCACTGACAGCACGGGGCCTGCTTGGGATTCTCTCTCTCCCTCTCTCTCAAAAATAAATAAACTTAAAAAAAATTTTTTGAAGTCAATGTCATGAAAGACAAAGAAAGACTAAAGAACTATTCTAGAGGCAAGGGGACTAAATGCAATATGAGATTCCAGAGTAGACCCTGTACTGAAGAGGGGAAAATGCTATAAAGGACATTGTTGGGTCAGTTGACAAAACTGGAATACTGCCAGCAGATTAGATAAAGTATTGTATCAATGTTCAATTTGCTGAAGGTTATATAAAACAATATCTTTATTCTTAGAAAACCCACACTGAAATGTTTACAAATAAAGGGCCCTCATGTAGGCAACTTAATCTTAAATTCCAAAAAAAAAAAATTTAGAGAGAGAAGGAACATAAATGATAAAAAAAAAAAAATGAGGCAAATGTTTAAAAAAGTGAATCTGGATAGAGTATATGGGTGTTTTGTACTATTCTGGCAACTTTTCTGTGGCTTTGAAATTACTTCCAAATAAAGAGCTTGGAGAAAAAAACAACAAAAGAGCCCCTTCCACTAGACAGGATGTGGGGTAGGAGTGGAGCAGACATAGAGAGTAAATCCAGGGAGAACATCGGTCATCACATGTCTGCACTGGGCACAAATATAACCTCTTGGGTCTATTTTTAGGAAAAGTTTTCAATTAGCAATAATCGCGCCTCGGATAAACCTCATTGGCTACGATACTGCCACTGCGCAAAGCTTGGGTCTATTTTTATTACATATGGTTAATATTTTCTGGAGATGTTTTGACATCACTTCTGTCCACAAGCCCACCATAATGAGTCAGGTTGTATTTGTTAAACCACAGCCTTCTAGGTGTTTCACGATATTTCATTCCCCTGCCCCATCACCACCAAATTTTGTAGCTAGTCCTATTCAGACTGCCTGACCTTAGGCCCTTAGGCCATATTCCTCCCTTTGGAGATCTCATGCAGGCTTTCTGGGGTGCATGTCCCATTTCCCACACCCCACCACCATCACCACCACTGGACTCCAGAGTAGACTTTGCTCCCACCACACACACACACACACACACACACACACACACACACACACAGAGCCTCCCTCCCCAGGTGCCCTGTCATAGCTGGGTGTGGTCACCTTTAACACAGCCAGACAGCTGACCCAGTCTTGTTAAGCAGGCTCACTGCAGGCTACAGGGAATCAAGCAAACCATCACATTGTACAAATTCATTTATTAATTCAGAAATTAATATGATCTGATATGCATCTTTTATGGGCAGACTCCTCAATGCTATGTAGGTTGGAGTATGAAAGCTGAAACACCAGAGTGGGGCCAGTAGTTTTTAAAACATTGGAAATATACAATCTTGGAAATTCTACCAACACCAAACACCAGAAAACTAGTAATAATAGTAAATTACACTCTTACAGTGCTTTTTACTTAAATGAGCCCCTTCAAGATCATCTCATTATTTATGCATTCATTCACACATTCATTAAACAATCACTCAGGGTCTGTGTTGTGCCACCAGGGGCAGGCAAAGGCCACAGAGGTAAAGGCCCAACCCGGGCCACAGGAAGCTGCCATTCTACATGGCCCTGAATTGCCCAAGTGGCCTGTACACACGTGCTTAGGGTGCCAGCCATGATGGGGCGGTGAAGAAAACTATTTGAAAGGACAGAAAACGAGAGAGTCAAAGAGAAGTTATTGTGACTTTGGTGCACCAATAGATTTTGCTGTTTCTAAAAACATGATTCTATATGATGACTCTATACTAATTTATGTGTAATTATTTATAGGACCATAAGCCCATGAGTGCTAAGGGCCTCTAAAGGTCTTATTCCAGCCCAAACAGTAAGTAGAGATTGCAATCCTGAATGCCAACAAGGGTCAAGCAGCCAACTCAAATTAGTTAAGACTCAAGAGCTATTAAGAAAGCAGGACTGACAGGTGACTTTTTTGCATGGTTTTAACATATACTGAATTGTCTCGGAGTGCCATCACAGTGCAGTTAGAGGGGATACTATACTTTGTATTCTTTGAAATGTCACCAAGAGCGGTTGACCATCTGGGAAAATCACGTCAACCTCAGCAGCACCTCTCCTGGTATCTGAGTCACCCACACAACACACCTGGATCCTGTGGGTATTTGTGGCAGTTACATTCTCAGTGATTCTCTGCACAGGTTCAAGCATCTGACTTCTTCCTTCTGTTTTCTGTCTAGTACGTACTAGAATACATGACACTGTATTATAACTAACTTTTCCTTTATTTCTCTGTTATATTACAGTTGGGGCATTATATTGATTTGTTTAAAAAACATGTATATATGTGGGTCATATTATTTAGGAATTTTATTTAGGGTGATCAGAAGGCATTATAAATATTTGCTAGATAAAAAGGGGGCACCATTCCAGATCATGTGCCCTTAGAAGTAAGAGAAACTATAGTGCCAAGGGGAATCAAGGAGGAAACAGAATTAGGATGGCTTCAAAAGATAAATCCCACAGAAGAAACTCAATCCCACAGTCTTAAAAAGACTGGGTCAGCTGTCTGGCTGTGTTAAAGGTGACCACACCCAGCTATGACAGGGCACCTGGGGAGGGAGGCTCTGTGTGTGTGTGTGTGTGTGTGTGTGTGTGTGTGTGTGTGGTGGGAGCAATGTCAGATATTGACATGAGGATCCTGAATGATGGGTATATAGACAATGTGGTCAACTGATGGGGCGTAAGAAGAAAAGTATTCAATTGGGCACCTTTGGGAAATTTCATCTCCATATTTAATTTAAATTATACTATATCTCAGCATTTTCCAGCATAGTGACAATAGGTAAAAGACCACAAGTCATCCATAGGGGCCAGGGAAATGATAAATGGTTTAATGTCTGGAGGCAAAGATGTATTTAGAAGAAGTCAAAGAAATAGGTGCCAGGCTTGGTCTGGGGAATATCTTCTTTATATATACAAATATCTTCTTTATATATATAAAAAAAAAATATATATATATATATCAAAATATACATATATATATTTTTTTTTTTTAATGTCAGGTCAAAGCAGATGTAGGGATTTACAAGCATTTTGACTCTCACATGAGAAGGTGTATCACTTCCTAGAAGGAAGTAGAGGGACCAGGCTCACTTGGACTCCAAAGAAACATCCAGATGTAGGAAGTGCATTCAGGAACCAGTTTACAAGGGTCTCTGACAGCTGATTCAGCCGACAGGGCATCAGATGTTGAAATGAGCTGCAAACGCCCAGTAGGTAGCTCCCACTTTGAGGACAAACCAGTTCATGCCAGAGTCAGGGAGGTGGGAAGAGGAAAGCATTCTTGGTTCAGGAGTCATGCAGGGTGTCTAAGTGAGGCAAGTGAGGCAAGAAAGGCCCTTGCCTCAGACACAAACTTCAATGTGGAGCCAACAACACTTACAAATCAAGATGAATGATCTCATAATGCAATATTTTTAAAAAATCAAATCGGTAAACAAAGGCACTGGCTGTCATGTTGGAATCAGGACTGGGATTAGGGCAAGGCCAGAGGCAAAGGTAACGTGAGGTTCTCTGATGTCAGAAGAGTCTTGCATAACAAAGGCCAGTCCCACCCAGAATGCCAATAGCACCTCTGTGGACTAACACCAAACAGCATTACAATCCATTTTCCAAATTCAGAATTCAGCATCTTTTAGATTTTCTAAGAAGTAGCGTAGGACACAACCCATGCGTTACGTAATCCCCACAGCAGGGTCTGGGGCAGCACCCTCAAGTAAACACATAAACATTTTTGTGGCCACATCTATGAATAGTCACACTCTGCACAGCAGATAAGTCAGATCAGGTTTTGCCATTACAGGAGTTAAAGAAAAGTTTTTGGTTTTTGAATGTTTTGGATTTTCAAACTTCAGATAAAGGAGTGTGGGCCTTAATGGCATTACATTAGGTCTCTCAAAGATAAAAGGCAGCAGATTGGACCCAACCTTTTGTTAAAACTTGTGCAGAATAGAACACTGCAAAGTCCTCACTGGTGATCACACAGAAGAAGGTGATTTCTAAAAGTCAAACTCAGAGCAGACTTACAGCAGCATTTCCCATCAGTCAACCAACTGATAGTAAATCCATTTTGTGTGTAAAACCCTGGGCAGAATCCTGGGAGGTAAAAAGACATACAAGACACAGTTCCAGCCCTCAAGAGCTTGAAAGATTAGTGGGGACAAGAAGGTAAACATAAATCAGGATACACTGAAAACTGAAGGGAGTTAATCCACACCCACAGTTTAAAAATGTCGAAACCATTAGTGGGTGGGAGGAGGGATGGGTTAAATGAGTGATGGGTACTAACGAGAGCACCTGTGATGAGCACTGGGTGTTGTATTAAATGATGAGTCACTAAATTCCACACTTCAGAAGAGATTCATAAATATGGAGAACAAACTGAGGGTTACTGGAGGGGTTGTGGGAGAGGGGATGGGCTAAATGGGTAAGGGGCATTAAGGAATCTACTCCTGAAATCAGTGTTGCACTATATGCTAACTAATTTGGATGTAAATTTTTTAAAAAATAAAAAATAAAATTAAAAAATAATAAAAAAATAAATTCCACACCCAAAACTAATGTTTCACCGTATGTTAACTAAGTGGAATTTAAACAAAAACTTGGAGAAAAAAAATGTTGAAACCAAGGTTCAGAGAGGTCTCAGGTCTCGCATAAGTTAGCAAAGTTAGCAACAGGCATTTCATGGCACAGATCAGAATCTGGGTTTGCTAACTGCCCTCCACTGCTCTTTGCCGAAAAGCACATAATAAACTGCCGATTTAGTGATGAAATTCCAAGAGGAGTAAAAGATCCCAGCTGAAGTGGTTTGGGTCAAATATACCTTTGCAGCAAAGATGAGGTCTGACTTTGAAAAAGGACTTTGATTTGGGGAGGCAGAAAAGCAGAGGGCCCTCTGGGCAGGGAAACAATATATGCGCAGGGTAGCCATGCAAGAGTATGAGCCTCCTGTAAAGGGCATAGAAGGAGCTATTGGGAAAGGGAAAGGGAAAGGCAGTGCATGGAGACCTTGAATGCCGGAATGAAGAATCTACGCTGATGCCCCTAAGGCATCCAACCGTTTGCTTTCCACCTCATGACTTGCCATGACTGCCCACCACCCTTGTGGGCAGACAGAGTAGAGTGGTTTAAAAGAGCATGCTCTGGGCTCAGATTCTTTCCATCTGAATCCTGGCTCTGATGCCAACTGTGTGACCTTGGACAAACTGTTAGACCTCTCTTTGTTCAGTTTACTCATTTGTAGGATAGAAATAATATAAGTGTCTCTCCCATGAGGGTTAAATGAAAGAGCACGTTTATGGTACTGAAAACAGTACCCTGCATTAGGAGTACTCAGTTAAGTGTTAGCTGTTGTTAACTATTTTTATTTAAGTTAAATTTTTAGTTTAATATGTACCGCAGCTGTATCCTGAGCAATAGTAGCCATGAAGTCACGGGCTTCTCATGACAGTTATGGTTTTGATGACACACATATATCAGGAGGTTGAATCTAAAGTCCTAATTAAGGCACTGAGGATAGCAGGTCTGACACTTCCAAGCCCGTGAGAGGGGCTTCAACAGGACGGCTCAGGAAGCTTGATGTCTGACCCTGCAACTAGGAGGGCATCTACCTGGCACAGGACCAGCATCTGATCACCACCTGAGGCACAGAAGGTGAGAGACACAGACTGGCCATTTGCTATCAGAGGAGCGAAGGCAGACGGCTGAGCTGGGGGTTCAGCCTGCATTCCCAGCTTCACTGCACCAAAGGCCACACGATTGCTTCTTCTGGCTAATGGGGCCACATGCAAGAGAAGGCTGGCACGAGACCAGAGCAGGTCTTGTCCAAGAGGGCCAGGTGGACAGACTGCAGGACCTTAGCTGGAAGAGGCTGGAGGCAAATCACTGGGTTTTAGGAGCTGAGGAAAGAACAATCATCTAGAATAGAAAGGAAAATTTGCTCTTTTCAAGACAACTGGAAGTGACTGATCCTAGCAAGTGGTGGGGGAGGAATCTCTGAGAAACCCATGAATGTGGCCATAAAGGAGAATCAGCACTACATACCTGCTCTGCCCAGGAAGCTGGAAGCCAGCAGACCACAGGCCTGGCCAAGTGAGCCCTTTCCTGTCCCTCCCAATCCAGTGACAAAGGACTGGACGTATTAACTACTGATCTGAGACTACGTTTTGTGACTTAAAGTGACCACAGGACCTTCTACCGCCCAAGAATGACCCAAAAAGTTATGGGGTCTGACTGAGTTTTCATCCCAAGGCCGGGAAAGAATGAATCCCACTGAATAAGCATAAAAGGACAGTGGAAGACAAAATAAAGTCACTTTGTAAGTACACCCCCAATGAGTCTTGTTTCTTTACACTCATTAGAAACATAGCTATTAAAATGAAATGTTTTGTCCCTATATCAACTGAAACATCAGTTTCTAATTAGTTTCTAACATCTCTCACATTCCCAGTGGTATGGTAACCACCACTGGAAATAACTGGTATAAGGGCAGTAAGGAGTTAAGGGGGAAAGCAAGGCAGGCAGAGGCAGAACCTACCATTGGTTTGGTAGGTTCAGTGGGAACTCGTTTGCTCCTCAACCTTGAATACGATTAAATGAAAATAGATGTTGTACCAATGGATAGCAGAATCCAAGGATCCTTGGACAAATGGCATTGTTCAATGGGAAATCAAGATGGCCCAATTCCATGAAGAAAAAAGCTGTGACTCCCTGAGTTCCTAAGCTGGGCTTCCAGGCAGAGTGAAGGCAGCAAAAGGAAGCATGTTCTCACTAACACTGAGTCACCTGGAAAGCATCAGCCAAAGTCCCCAGGTCCTGGAGGCTTAGGGGGGATCCTGGGTTGAAACAGGCCCTGGAGTCTGCCAAATCCAAGTGCAGAATATGAAACATACACCAATACACAGCTTCCCTGCTGCCTTCACTTGGGAACAATTGGAGGATGAGGGGAGTGTGAAGTTTAAGGTTTAAGACAAGATAAAAGGGATGCTCCCCTCAGTTGAGGGGATGGTGTATACAGGGTGAAAAGATACCACCTCTCAGCTGCCTGACTTAAATGGTCAAAGGAGCAATGACCTGACCCGTCCCGCTTTACAAGACGGGACATGCTCCTGCACTGACTTTGTCCCTTAATTTCCAAGTTGGCTTCTTTCTCCTTCAACTCCACCTCTGTTCTCCCAGCTCTGACTTCCTACAATTCCAGACCAGCTAAGTTATTTCTGAAGAAAGGACCAAATTATCCAGACTCTACTGGATCAGCCAGCTTTATTGCTGGAGGATATATTATAGAATCTCTCTTCCAACATTCTCACTTTACATATAAGGAAACTAAAAGCCAAAGCACTCACACCATGTGCCCAGAGTCACTGAGCTGAGAGAACCCAAATGCCTGGACCCTAGCATCATGCTCCATTATACACCATCATGCTAACTTTCAAAGAGAGGTAAGCTTACCTCCATGGGCCACCATCTCAACCTTCATTCCTCTTCCACAAACACCTCAAAATGATAGAAGAGTTTGAATTAACTTGCATGGGCAGGAGGGGAGGAGGGGGGCGCTGCCTGGGTGGCTCAATCAGTTAAGCATCTGACTTTTGATTTTGGCTCAGGTCATGATCTCACGGTTTGTGAGATCAAGCGCTGCACTGGGCTCCACGCTGACCGTGTGGCGCATGCTTGGGATTCTCTTTCTTCCCTCTCTCTCCACCCCTCCCCAACTCTCTCTCTCTTTTTCAAAAATAAATACATAAACTTAAAAAAATTAACTTGCCTAGAACAAACAAGGATGAAAATGAGGAGAACCACCTCAATGAACTAGCTGGTCACTTTGAAAGGAGTAATCAGTGGCCACAAATACTTTCTCGGAAGAACAGGATAGTCCAATGCTTGGTACGCTTTGAAGAGTATACCTGGGACCTCAGAGTCATAATCAGGTCTCCACAGCTGGACGATAATGATGAGCAGAGGAAGGTCCAGAAACCAGGTTGGAGGATGCGATCTGGAGTCGAGCATCTGCAAAGGTACGCTATTATGACTAGTGGCAGTAGGGTGACAGAAAATGCTGCCCAGAGAGTCTGTTAAGCGAGAGAACAATTTTGGCATCAAAATGAAATGGGGTTTCTGAGATATATTCTTATGCCAAGCAGAAAGTCTGTTCCCCTTATAGTAACTCCCAGGCCATCTGGTCTACTTCCTCAGTGCAGGGTACCAACATCTCTCTCCTTCCTGAACATTCACTGGGATGTTGTTTTTCAAATAAGAATCTACTTCCATCTCCTTTTAACTAGCTGTGTTTACTCCACATCAGCTCTCCTTCTTATGTCTAACACTATCTCCACATTCACCTTCTCCTCAACATTTGTTCCATCCTTTGATCCAAAGTTATAGAACGCAATAGAATCAGACTGATCTCAGTTCAGATCCCAGTTTGGACACTTGCTAGCTGTGTGACACGTGCAATCACTTTATCTTTCAGAGCCACAGTTTTTCCAGCTGTAAAATGAAGATAATTAATAGTAGCTATCTCAATGCTGTGAGAAAAACAGAACTTATGTCAAGTGCTTAGCCCAAGGCCTGGCATATAGTAAGTATGGTGGCTGACACTGTTATCGTTCTTGTGACCACTGAAGCCAGCTGAAGCTCCATTTGTGGAATTAAGGCTCAAAGGGCTGCAATTGGCTGTCCAAGGTCACACAAGTGAGCCAGGGAGGGATCCAAAATTCCCTGATTCTGGAAGCCTTTGCCAATCATCAGCTCCTGCACAAACGACATCATTGCCCAATGACCTAGAAATCTGAGTATCTGATCACATCCAAGTACCACAGCTGATGATTTAACAAGCACTCACCATGTGCTAGAAAACGGATCAGGCTCTATGAAAGCCTCAAGGCATCTATAGGTCATCATAAGAAAGCCATCTCCTTGTTTGTAACAGGTAAAAACACAATTACAACACAAAAATCTGAAGCTGCTCCTGGTGTTACCCAGTGCCGACAATATTGCTCGTCCATGTTTAAGAGGGTAGTTGAAAGTAAGACCGATGCCCTGGATACCTTACCCCTGGCTTTGGAAAGGCCTCTTTGGGAATGAGAGGGAGGGGGAACCTACAGACTAGAATGGGGTCTGGCCAAGGCAAGCTATAGAAAAAGAAGATAGGGGTCGACAATAGGCTAAAAATAGGTCCCTGCCATTGCTCCAAAGAACAGCGATTATTGTCTCTAAGGTGGGCTTCTTGCTGCACCAGGGCCTGTCCCTCCATTGACCGTGCAAGCACTGAAACCGTGGAGCCCAGGAAGCACATTTTATCTTGAAGCATGAATCACCCTTCAGAAGTCCAGAAAAGAATCCTCTCTTTGTGGCTCTTCAATCTCCTTCTTGGCTGGCATCCCTAGATCCTCAGGGCTGGTATCAAGGCCTTATGAAAATTCAGGGTGAGTGACCTTTCTGATGGAAACAGACCATTCCAGAAACTCATGTGACGGGTTGCCTCTTAAAAACTGAAAAGAAACAATGAATGAACAAACCAGCTAGAAAGCATTCACCATTCAAGTCCAACTGCGGAAGCAGTCAGAAATGGCTAATCCAGTGTGTTCTGAATGCGGGGCTCCCAAAGTAGAAAGGAATGGCAGCAAGTGCTCTCAGATTATGCCTCCTGATCTATTAGATCTCCCTACATTAGGTTAGGATTTGACAATGCGAGTCTTATTTTTTTAAACTGTTGTACTTCTAAAGGATGGAGCAGCAGGAAGGAGCATTCTGAGACCTAAGTCTTGTCCATGTAGACTGTTGGCCCTAATTTCAAGGATGCTGTCGCTTCTACAGTACCAGTCACACTAGAGCCAAGAGCCCTGAAAGGATATCAAACCCTCTGTTGGGGAGCCAGCAGAGTAAAGGATAATGGGGAGCTGGATGTTCAGAAATTGGCAATAGCTTTGGTTACTCCTCAGATTGCCAGACAGGACTGTGACTGACCCCAAAGATAGAAGCACCAACATCAGAGGAGGGTAGAGAGCTACCTTTCAGAGCCATCCTTTGAAGGAGCAGGGGACCAATACCACTCTGTGACCTCAACCCCACGAAATTTATATATAGGAGGATTGATGTTAAAATGAACATTGAGGACAGCCTTAGGGTGGAGGAGAGTGGGAGCCCACACCTGCAGGAGGGGTGTGAGCACAGGGAAGGGAGCAGGCCCTCCTTTTCATCTCGGGATGAGACATTACTTATTCAGCTTCAGCTCTATCTATGGATGTGAGTTGCAGGGGTAAAAGCCACTTCCTTTTCCTTAAATCACAGCAGCATGGAGCATCCCACAGTGTAAAGTCTGAAGCACATGTACATCTAAAACCAAACACATGGGCACCCAAACTTCATCTTCATCTCATAATGAAAAAATATAAAGTAATTAGGGTCTCCTCTAGTACCTGAGCCTAAAACACCATTAGATCCCAGGAAAGGAAAACTCGCCCGACACAGACATTCACACACAGCCACTGTGCTCTCAGTGTGACTCAGTTTTCCTCAAGGGAAACCATAACCAAAAGTGTTGCCTCCTAGCCCTTTCCCAGAAATCCACTCCCACTTTACTTTTAAAATACAACGTCTCTGGTTTCTGAGAGGTGGTGGTGGAGAAGGCCTGGCCAGAAAGGCTGTATTTCTTCCTGTTCGGAACAGCAGAATCCCTTCTGACGTTCCCTCCTTAGCCAGGTGTTACCACAAAGGGAGCTGAGAGTTTGCCAAGTCAGAAATCACCACACCTTAAAAGGAATGTGCTTGCAATGAAAGAAAAAAAACAGAAAGAAAGAAAAGAAAAAGAAAACCCAAACCGCCCTTATCTATAAATTGGGAGTGAGGGGAGGAGCTAGGAGGAAAGTAAAGGGATATAAATTTGAAAATGGCCAGGCTGTGCAAGGGTTAGATTTCCCTTCCCTCGAGGACAGCCAGATCTGATACGGTCTCTGATAAGACCAAACGGCTTCGCCTTACCGCCCGTACCCAGGTCTCAACTTATAACATCAGAGTCTCCAACATCATTGGAGACCCTTCTCAGAGCTTGGAAGGGGACTTCCACTGACGTCCAGGCTAGACACTGTCTAACCAGGAAAAATCCTACTAGGAAGGAGCTCGAAGATACCTGGAAAGCAGAGACAGACAGAAAAACACTTGCGGCCTGTGTGCTTCTGATTAAAAACTACACTTTTAAAACCAACGCTGAGCTTTGTCCATCACAAAAGCTGTAATTTAGCCCTTTCCTGCAAAATGACACCTTTCCCTTTAGAAATAATATATAAGTCTGATACAAATGAAATAAACACAGTACAAGTTTCCCTAATTCATTTAGCATCTTTCAAGGACCCAAGGCTCTTAAATCACTTTACAAATTGTAAAACTTCATACCTCATCGCCTTAAGAGAGGGAGTCAGGGGAGTATCATTTTCCCATCTTACTGTCAGTACATCTGAGGAACACCATGGAAAAGCCCTTCTCTCACCACTGGGGGTGGGGAGGTCAGGCCTCCATATCATTACTCTCAGCTCTGAACAAATAGCTTGGGATAAACCCAGTAGGGGGCTAAGCAATAATCAACCCTGCCCATTTAGAGAAGAAAGGTCCCTACAAGTGGGCCGGTGGTGTTCTCTGGTCTAGCACCTGCACCTGACTTCAGCCATAACTTCCAGGGCCACAGATCTATGGTTCAGAGGACTTCATTTTCTCCTGCTACCCCTTACTGGTCTTGCAACCTCCCTTACTCCAGTGCCTTTGAGTGGCCAAAGTCAACACTAAATCAGCTCGTCATCTGGCCTCCAAGGACCTGTTGTCTCCCAGTTACCCATCTCTCTCCCCAAATACCAAGCCTTGGGGTGGAAGGCCAAACCTCATCCCAGCCCACCCCTCCACGTCTCTAGAGTAACACGGCCCACCCTGACCCAAATACTTGTATCATTAGCCCATTTACAGGAGCAAGCAAGAGTCACCCAACAGTCCAGCCCCCACCCTCACCCCCACCCCCCAGTGCCTTCTGTCTCCACAGGCAAGCAGATGTAGCACTGCCTTGCAACCAGGGGGAAAATTCGACTCTCAAAGGTCTGTCCTTTCTAAGAGGAAGAAAGGCAAGGGGCAGTCCTGTCACACATGGAAGCCAGTGGTCATATGCAAACCAGCATGGGGCTGGAGACACCTCATTCCTTGAGACACAAGGTCAGGGACCAGGGATCTGGATCCTGGCCCATTTGTTCTACAGAGAGAAACACAGTATACCACCCTCAGGGGAAGCCATTCAGCCCTCACCTTCACCCCTCTTCCTGGTTATAGCAAAGAGGGAAACCCAGGCCTCCTGATGATCAAAGTCTGAAGACCATTGTTAACAGCCCATTTGTTAGTAGGTGCTCAAAACACATGAGAAGTGGCGAGCAGAGCCCCCAAGGTTACATTGGCACGGCTCTCTGGGGCCCTGTTCTCTCTCTCCAGGGAGGGTTTGAAGCAGTATCAGAACAACCTGCCACCCTAAACTCTGTACCTGAGGCAACTACACATATCTCCGAGGAAACCTCGGAAAAAGTCCCAGGAAGGAAGGAAGGAAAGGGGGTCAGCTTCTGACTGGGCACAGAAAGAGGGAAAAGAAGACACCTGGGAAAGAGGCCAATGTCTCCCTGCCCTTGCCATGAACAGGGCTGTAATGGTCCCCATCTCAATCCTGCATTTCCCACCAAGGACTGGAAATCAGAAAGGGCAAACGGAGAGCTGGCGGCCAGGGGGCTGGGCTGGGGGCCCCAGGGCACTGACTCGGAGAAGGGAGGACACCTAGGTGTGCAGTCCACCATCACCCAGTTTTTCCATTCACCCCCGGGAGGAGGCGGCAGGGTTATCTAGGCACGGTTCCGTCCCTTTCAGCAAAGTCCTTAGCCTCAGATTCAGGAGGGTCGGTGTTTCCCACTCCTATGCCCTGGCTTCCTAGCTTCCACTCAAACTGGCGCCCCCTCTGCACTCCCGAGGCGGCCTCGGAGGTGCTCTCCTCCCGGAGGAAGGGGGATATCAACCTTCCGGGGCCAGACATCCCCGGCTGCCTCCTTCCCCTCGCACCTCCCCGATACCCCTTTGTTTCAGGCGGGGAAAGTTGCCAACGTGCACCCCTTCCCCAACACGCCCCCTTGTGCGCCCATCCCCCGCAGGGAATCCAAGCCCGGGCGCACCTTCCGATCTGCGGCTCGCTCTCGAGCCGGGGCAGACGCTTCGAAACCGAAAGCAAAGAGGAAGCAGGATCCGGCAGCACCCCCAGCCCGGTCGCCCGGTCTTCCCATCACCGCACCATCCCCGGGCCCCCCGCACTCGGCGCTGGAGCCCCGCGCGGCCACCTCAACGGGCGGCAGAAAGGCCTCTCCGCGGGCTTCGGGGGCACCTACCGGTGCGGGGCCGAAGCTGCGGGCAAGGGCAGGGCAGGGCCGGCCGCCCGCCGGGTGCAGGTGCGGCCAGGAGCGCCGTCTCCCGGGCTCGCTCCCGCTCCTCCTCCCGCGCCGGGACTCGGGGCGCTCTCCTGCGCCGCCGCTCCCCGCCCCCACGCCCGGAGCTCGGGCTCCCCCCGCGTCGAGTTGCCGGCGGTGCCTCCCCCACGCCGCCGGCCCTTCCGCGCCGCGCCTACTCCCGCATTGTATGCCGGCGCCCGCCGTAGCGGCGCGGGGCCCGGGGGGCTGCAGCCGCCGCTGCCCCGGCCGAACGGAGCCCCCGCCGGCGGCGGCGGCGGCGGCGGCGGCGGCGGTGGCACTCACCCATAGTACGGATGCTGTGCAAACTGCACATGCTCGCGTCTGACAGGCGCGCTGCCTCCGGCCCCGCTTAACTCCTTGCTCGCCTGTTAGCCCGCTGGGTCCGCTGCGACGCCGACCCCGCCGCCTCCCGCAGCCAGGAGTCGGCCGCACCCTGGGCGCCTGGAAGCGCGCCATCGGCCGAGGCCGTGGCGCAGGTGGCTGCAGTGCAGAGCTGCTCGGCCCTCCCGGCCCCTGCCACCCCGCCTGCATCCGAGGTGTCCACAGGAGTCCGGCGGAGAGGACTAACTCGGGACCCTCACCTCCTAGCCTGTAGGAGTTGTGGGGACGGCGCGTGCGACACCCCCTGTGGGGATCCTGCAGGTCTTGGCCACCTGGGCGCCACGGACCACGTGGTGTTGCAGACCTACTCTGTGTTGGCATTGTGCTGCGCGCTATCCATTCGTTGAATCAGCCCTGCAAGGTCATTTTTATCATCCCCATTCTCAAGATGAAGAAACTGAGGCCTGTGGAAATTAAGGAATTTGCCTAAGGCAGGGCCGGAAGCTCCAAGACCCACAATTTGATCTATACTGAAAAGATTAAACACAGGATGTTCTTTCTGAGGTCACTCTAGATTCTTCTCTTGGACGGTGGAAAATAATGGATGTCATCTGGAAAGCCTGGAGATTCTGGATATGGATCTTGGGAAGTGGGTGAGAGGGCCCTGATGTGAGACAGGCCCTTCAGACAGGTCCCAGGTCCCGCAGAAAGACTGAGCAGGAGTAGGAATGTAATTGAACCCCTATGCCAACTCCAAGCCTCAGTTCTGGCACTGGGTATGGCAGCCAAGAGGAAAGGACATTTAAAAAAATTTAGAGGTAATGCCCCCTGGAGCTGTCCTTTTGTAAACAGTCTATCCTAAGGGGGCCAGTGTCTTTTTCTCATACTCACACAGACCTTAGGTGTGCCTAGGCCTGATCTCTCCTAGCCTTCCTAACCCTGTTTTCCCACCTGCCACAGTGACGAGAGTTCTCCCAGGCCCAGGGCAGCAATGAGTCTTGGAAGAAAAGGAAACTGAGGTGCATCCAGTGGACTTGCCACATCCTGGGTGAGAAGCTGGGTTGCTTTCTTACTATCTGAACCTAATCTGATCCTATTCTCCTAATTGCCTAATGAGGCCATTGCTTCACCAACTTCCTGTCCCTGGCCAGGATATTCAAAGATCAACAAAGGTGCGTCCAACTAGGGGTGGGCAGTATGGACAAGGAGTTCTAAGGCCATCCCATACACACCTAGTTCTTGGGCTGGCTGAGTCATACTTTGCAGAAGGAAAGCACTGGGGTTCGATGAGGCAGAAAGAGTTATATTGGATTTCTCAAGCCATGTGTTGCCAGTAGCAAGAGCTCTTGACTTCCCAAAGTTAGTTTCCTCCTTCATAAGTATGTTGTGATGACCCAGTGAGATAGTGCATGTACTGTCCTCAGTATGCAGTGGACCTTTGATAACAGGAAAGTGTTTTCTGAAGGGGGGAGGGGGTAAGGCAGGGAGTGGGGAGAAGGGATCAGGGCTACAGCAAGCCATGTAGGCTGTCCCTGGAACACTATCAGAGAGGCAAGAGACAGCCCCCTCTCAGGAACACCTTGGCAAGAAGTGGCTTCAGTTAGTCTGACAGCAAAGCTTACCTACTGAAGAGGGACCTTCCCTGTGCCCTCTTGCCTCCGAAGCCTAGTTCTCCCGCTCTGCTTCTCAATCTGTGTCTGATAGTTGACTCGGTTCCCTCCCTGACTCTGGGAGGCAGCATTGCACAAGAAAGCATGATGGGCTGTTAAGGCAGAAGATCTGAATTCCGGGTGACTTACCCATTTGGCACAGTATGTGCAGTGCCTTGTGCCCATAATGTTTTAGGGCTCACAAAAATGTTTACATTTCTTTTAAAATCAGGGACAAAAAATAAACTTTGAGATCAAAGAAAATGCTTTCATATATAATATCAATATTTTAATTTTTAGTGTGGAAGCCATAGTATGCAGAAGCCACAGTCCAGTTACAGAATCAAAAAGAAGGGAGGGAAAGGAACTAAGGCACAAGACTTGGCATTAGCCAGTCTCTGCTTTGTCCAGCTCTCCCATAGATTTAACTGAATGATCTGGGTTTTCCTCATTCCTAAATTAGGAATCATTGCTTCCTAACAAAAATTCATATAATGCCTTACAGTTAACATATCTTTTTCTTTGGTTAAGGCAGCTATTTTAACCCCCATTTTATAAACGAGGAAACCAAGGCTCAAAGAGATTGTATGGTTTGGTCAAGGCCATATTGCTAGTAAAGGCAGAATGCAGGTCAAACTCAGGTCTTCTGACACTCCATCCAGGGTCTCATACGTCTGCACCTAGAAAATGTCAAATAAAATGAGGTACGTACGGGGCAGAGCAATCAGCTCTGGAAGCAGACCTAAAAATAGCATCTGTGGCAATGTGTGGGTCCCCTGGTTTTTCACCCAAGAATGCTGAGACATACAAACATACATAGTGTTGTGGGAATGAATGGGGAGGTGACCCCCAGGTGAAGGTGGGCACAGTAATAGTAATTCTAGTGATTCAAGTACAGATTCACGGAGGAGAGCCATGGGACAGAGCAAACCCTGCTGCACTAACACACGGCAAAGGATGCCAGCCTCTCCTTTGCCTTCTTGTCTTATCAAAGCAAGCTGGATTGGAGTCCGGACTCCACATCCTAGCCAGATATCTTAAGTCTACTTATTTAACCTTTTCTGAGGCTATAAAATAGCCATCTACAAAATAGAAATGGCAATATTACCCAAACCCATGGCTGTTGTAAGCTTAAGTAAGATAATTCAGGTATTTAGCATATCGTCAGGCACATATACATAGTTAAAAGTCTCTGCCACAGTAGGCAGCTAATAGTAATTCTCTGCACATCTCTCTCTGACCATGAAGTAGGGAAAAAGAGAGTCTTTCAAGTGTCTTTGTAGTCTCTAAAGTGCCTTGATAATGTTAGGTTCTCAGTCATCTTTTCTGAAAGACAAAAACTTCTCTGCCCTTCTACTAAGCAAACCATCCATAAAGTGGTTGCTCTTGTCCACTATAAGTAATTTCCTTGATGACTTTCAAGGGGAACCAGAAAGGCTCCTGCATACTTGTTAGAGAGACTTGGTTCCCTGGGGGATGCCCTCTGACCACAAGTCGGGAGAGATGTGGCTCAAGAGGGTGATTTCAGTGGGGGGACTGGGCCCACAGCCAGATCAGGAAGGACCTGGGAGGGAGCCTAGTGTAGAAATTGGAGGCCAATCCATCCCAGAGGCTGGGATAAGAAAAAGATAAGTGAAGTAGGAGCAGAGGAAGCATCAAAGTCAAAAGCAATTTCAGGTTTGGAATTATTTGGACCAGCTTTACAGGAAAGCAAGCTGGGTGAGAGACAACTGGAGGAAACTGAGGCCATCAATCCTCCCTAACAAGCATACAGAAGTCTTTCAGAAAAGTTCTCATCTCAGAAAATACAGTCTTGGCAGTAAGAGAGGAGGTCAAAACAAACATCTGGGGGTTGATAACAGGGGAGTCTCTTTGTAACAGTCCCTTCTGGAAGTAGGAAGGAAAGAGTCATAAAGAGACTAAAGAGTGGGGACCTGCATCATTTAGGATTCTTTGGCTGCAAGCAACAGAAACCGACTTTAGCTATCTTAAGTCTAAAAGGAATTTCTTGGAAGGATATGCTCAGATGATACACAGATTTGAAGGGAATGCTGGAAAAATAGACTCAGAACAGGCTCGAATCAGAACAGCTTTGGGAGCCCAGGTAATAGGAAGTAATTGAGAATCTTCTCAGGGTTCTGCCCCTAAACACTGGACTTCACTTTTTTTTTTATCACTTCTGCTCAAGTGTTAGAGCCACACTTACCTAAGTTGAGTCATGCATCCACCTCTTGGCCAGGGGTGGGCCAGCAGGATACTCTGACATAGCTCTAACAGCACCCCACATCATGACTGAGAGGTAAGCAGTGAGAGAGAAATCACAGTGCTGTTCTCCAGAGGAGGAGAAAGGCTGCTGTGCAGCCCCATACAGTAAATGTCCATGCCATGGGGGAAGCAGGCAGCACAAGGAATTTACACCTGACTCAGTGTCCCTGTAGGGTTCTTGGCTATGAAAGAAGGTGAAGAGAGAAACACGTCAGCCCCAAGAAAGTAGCAGGAAGCTCTGAAAGTACCAGGACAGGAAGGCATATGTTACTGAATAAAATCCTTGCCCATGCTGGGGTTGGTATAGAGGTGGAAACAGGCAGGTGTTTTATGGATTTGCCCAACTCTGAGCTCTGCTCAGGAGTTGGTAAACTGTGATAAGGGAAGCAAGTGCAAAAGGTTGTTATGGGTGTCCTTGAATGTTTACAAAATGCCTCTGAAGGGGGGACAGGGGTACCAGTAGCAAGGCGAAGAGGCATTAAACCCCAGGGAAATGGTCAAATTGACTGCAGGTTTATCAGAAGTTTTGCTATCCATATGTCTGTGTGGGAAAGGGGTATGAACTTTCACAGAGCTCTCAAAATAATGGGCGTATTCTTACTTTGGGGATATTTAAAAGTCGTGTCCTCTCCTTTTTTACTCATCAAAAAGAAAATGCAATAGATAAGGACTATGCAGTATTCATGAACACCTTGAGCCTGAAAATGAAGAACTCACCATTCTATGATAATGTGAATTCATCCATAAAGCATTAAGACATTAATGTGTGTGCACTAAGACAGCCCTGAAAATTAGTGCAGTTTCATGAGATTAGCAGTAAATTAGGGGGGAAAAGGCCAATGCTAAAAGAAATCAAAGTGAAAATATGAACATACATTGAAACTACATTACTTCATACTTCTAAGTGGTGAGTTTAACTGTGAAGGTTGTAAATTTAGTGGTGGGGGCAGCAGGGTGGTGGGGGGAGCAGGGATGAGATAGAGTTCATTATGAAACTTTGGAATCATGGAGAGAGCCACCCCCACTCCCCAGCTGCTCTCATTTCCGACTCAGCAGTCAGCCCAGGTGCTGGGCAAATTGGAAAGAATTTCTGCCCTGGAGATTAGAAACCAAACGCCAAGCTGGTCACCTCCCCTCGTGCCTCCCTTTGCCAGGATACAAGGAGCTTAGTCGTCTGAGGAGGGACAAAGGGGTATTGTTAAGGGGAGCCTGCTTATGAGAAGGCTTTGCAACTAAAAGCTTTTATGCTGCTATCTAAGCCATTCTGCCGGGGCGGGGGCACGGGTGGACACTGTGTGCCTGTCCCGATCACTGTATCAGTTCAAAGAGAAACTTCAGCCAGACACAGTGATTGCAGAAGGATATCTTGGGACTTGGCAACACTAACAGGCTAAGAATTTCTATCACAACATGTCATCCAAGTCCCAATTCTGGGCCCCACTAGGTCCTGGGATGGGTTAGAGTGGGAAAAATTTTCTTTTTGTAGATCTGAGGCAAAAGGTTCTGCCTTAGGAGCTGGCTGTGAGGCAGCCCAGCTTGGAGGTGGGGCGAAGGTGGGGGTGGGGTGTGCAGATTGCACCATCAAGGGTCAGATAAAACCTGTTTCAATTCTTTTTACCCTTCTTGTGTTGGCCCTTCTAGGAGGACTCTGCCATCTTCAGGAAAGGCGGTGTAAGCCTGAGAGGCTGATGATCCCAGGGACTCGAAGTTGCCTGGGGAATTAGTTCAATTAGGCATCCTCTTAGTCTCAGATGCTAATTAATTAATAAGTATGTATTTAGTGTTTTCTCTTCCCAAGCACTGTGCTGTTGTGAGGACTGAACCTGGCTTCAAGGAACTTGTTATTCAAATTCAACAACCATTAATGTACCACGCACTGTGCCAAGGATTAGGGTCATACAGGTAAAAAGACTGACACCTATGCATATGGGTATAAGAACAATATAGAATGGTCTAGAACAAAACATTATCCCATGCTCCTAGCTTTAAATTCTGTGCCTCCCATGCTGGGGAGGCTCTGCTTATTTGTGTTCCATGATGGAGCTGTTTCCATAACCTGCCTTTATCTCTACCACACTCTGTAAAGGAAACTCTGACTTTGGCTCAAAATTGTCTGATATTTGCGAATTTACACACTTCTCTCTGTCAAAAGACTCTTTGCCCCTCTTTCTTGCCCACAGCTTAGGTCAAGATTTGCTTGCTCTTATGTCCTTCGGCAAAGTACATATCTGGGAAGGAAGCAATGCCATCTTTGGTGGACTTTTTTTCATATCTGTGGGAAGTTATGTCGGATATCTAGGGTTGTGACTGCCCCCCAGGGAATACAATAGTAGGGTCTAGGGACAGGGAGGGAAGAAGAGTGGGGTTTCCAATGAAAAAAAGGAAGAATACAGAATTGCTGAGGGCTTTGTCTGGAACTGCATGTCCGCAATCAGAACACATAGGCTGAGGGGTGCCTGGGTGGTTCAGTCAGTTAGGCATCAGACTTCGGCTCAGGTCATGATCTCGCAGTCCGTGAGTTCGAGCCCCACATCGGGCTCTGTGCTGACAGCTCAGAGCCTGGAGCCTGCTTCAGATTCTGTGTCTCCCTCTCTCTGACCCCCCCCCCTTTCATGCTCTGTCTCTCTCTGTCTCAAAAATAAATAAACATTAAAAAAATTAAAAAAAAAAAAAAAGAACACGTAGGCTGAGAAGGGAACTAGTTGCTCAGAGGCCTTATCTTAACCCAGTACATGACTTTATGGGTGCTCGTATGATGGGAAATTAATACTGTAGCCTATCTCTGAGCTTTTACTATCTAAATCCAAATTCTTGTTCTAGGAAGACACTGTGCCCGGTGGGTCCCACTCCCTGGCATAACTACTACTTGACCACCAGGCTAAATGGAGTTGGATGATGTCCCAGAAATCAAAGAAGGTCAAAGGAAGGGTCTGAGGGTCTCTGGTACTGCAGTTAAGGAGTGTGGATGAACATGGGTAAGTGTGGAAGAGTAAGAAGTGGTGGAGAGAAGGAAGAGGGACTTTCTCCTTGAAATCATTCACCATGTTGCTCCCACCCAGAACCTCATGAAGTTAGTCCTCTGGATGACTTCCAACTAGCCACATGTCCTTTCTTTCCTCAAGTGGAGAACATGGCTTAAATACATCATTTCCCTTGCAGGATGTAAATGGGCTTGGATTAGAACTAGGTCCAAGTTAACTCTGTACCCAGACTTGTGTCTGCTCCTTGAAGACCTGGATGACTGCCAGACCACGAGAACATAGTGTGTAATAGGAATCCAGTAATGCTATTGTGGTCATAGCTTAATTGCTCTGAAGAGGTAATGGGGATCCAGGCAACATCAAAAGCATGTGAGTCCCCTCTGATCTGAACATTGATCCCCAACTCTCCAGGTGTCCACTTGCTATATATTCCCTCAGGGCTTTTACCAGTTCAAGGCAGTGACTCAAGGGGTTGGTATAAAACTTGAGGGATGGGAAGATATGAGGACACATTCTGGCCCATTGACTGGCAGACTGTGGCTTTATTGAGTTAGTTGTCAACTTCCCTGAATCTCAGCTTTCTGCATTACTGATGAGATCAATACTTTAAAAACATTTTAAAAGCTTTATTAGAAAAATGATTCATACTCCTTGTAAAACATTCACATAATATGGAAAATAACAAGGCAGAGACTAAAACCATTACACCAAATTTCTACATCCAAAGATAAGCACTGTTAATGTTTGGGAAAAACATCTTCCACTCACGTTTATGTACATAGATATATATGTAGTTATGTATATGTACAGTTTTACATAAAATCCTTCATATTATATACACTTTTCTAGAAATTATTTCACTCGACATTAAGAAATGACTATTTTTCCATGTCAGGAAACATAATCCTCCAACAAATTTTAATGTCTGCATACTTGATTTTCTAGATAAATCATAATAATAACTAGTAGGTCAGAAATGATGGATATTTAGGTTGTATCTTTCTTTTTTCTGTTATTTTATTTTTTTAATTTACATCCAAATTAGTTAGCATATAGTGCAACAATGATTTCAGGAGTAGATTCCTTCATGCCCCTTACCCATTTAGCCCATCCCCCCTTCCCACAACCCCTGCAGTAACCCTCTGTTTGTTCTCCATATTTAAGTCTCTTATGTTTTGTCCCCCTCTCTGTTTTTATATTATTTTTGCTTCCCTTCCCTTATGTTCATCTTTTCTGTGTCTTAAAGTCCTCATATGAGTGAAGTCATATGATATTTGTCTTTCTCTGACTGACTAATTTCCCTTAGCATAATACCCTCTAGTTCCATCCACATAGTTGCAAATGGCAAGATTTCATTCTTTTTGATTGCCGAGTAATACTCCATTGTATATACATACCACATCTTCTTTATCCATTCATCCATCAATGGACATTTGGGATCTTTCCATACTTTGGCTATTGTTGATACTGCTGCTATAAACATGAGGGTGCATGTGCCCCTTCGAAACAGCACACCTGTATCACTTGGATAAATACCTAGTAGTGCAATTGCTGGGTCATAGGGTAGTTCTATTTTTAGTTTTTTGAGAAACCACCATACTGTTTTCCAGAGTGGCTGCACCAGCTTGCATTCCCACCAGCAATGCAAGAGATCCTCTTTCTCTGCATCCTCCCCAACATCTGTTGTTGCCTGAGTTGTTAATATTAGCCATTCTGACAGGGGTGAGGTGGTATCTCATTGTGGTTTTGATTTGTATTTCCCTGATGATGAGTGATGTTGAGCATTTTTTCATGTGTTGGTTGGCCATCTGGATGTCTTCTTTGGAGAAGTATCTATTCATATCTTTTGCCCATTTCTTCACTGGATTATTTGTTTTTTGGGTGTTGAGTTTGATAAGTTCTTTGTAGATTTTGGATACTAACCCTTTATCTGATATGTCGTTTGCAAATATCTTCTCCCATTCTGTCGGTTGCCTTTTAGTTTTGCTGATTGTTTCCTTCACTGTACAGAAGCTTTTTATTTTGATGAGGTCCCAATAGTTCACTTTTGCCTTTGTTTCCCTTGCCTCCAGAGATGTGTTGAGTAAGAAGTTGCTGTGGCCAACGTCAAAGAGGTTTTTGCCTGCTTTCTCCTCAGGGATTTTGATGGCTTCCTGTCTTACATTTAGGTCTTTCATCCATTTTGAGTTTATTTTTGTGTATGGTGTAAGAAAGTGGTCCAGGTTCTTTCTTCTGCATGTCGCTGTCCAGTTTTCCCAGCACCACTTGCTGAAGAGACTGTCTTTATTCCATTGGATAGTCTTTCCTGCTTTGTCAAAGATTAGTTGGCCATACATTTGTGGGTCCATTTCTGGGTTCTCTATCCTGTTCCATTGATCTGAGTGTCTGTTTTTGTGCCAGTACCATACTGTCTTGATGATTACAGCTTTGTAGTATAGCTTGAAGTCCGGGATTGTGATGCCTCCTGCTTTGGTTTTCTTTTTTCAAGATTGCTTTGGCTATTTGGGGTCTTTTCTGGTTCCATACAAATTTTAGGATTATTTGTTCTAGCTTTGTGAAGAATGCTGGCATTATTTTGATAGGGATTGTGTTGAATATGTAGATTGCTTTGGGTAGTATCGACATTTTAACAATATTTTTTCTTCCTATCCAGGAGCATGGAATCTTTTTCCATTTTTTTGTGTTGTCTTCAATTTCTTTCATAAGCTTTCTGTCGTTTTCAGTGTATAGATTTTTCACCTCTTTGGTTAGATTTATTCCTAGGTATTTTATGGTTTTTGGTGCAACTGTAAATGGGATCGATTCTTTGATTTCTCTTTCTGTTGCTTCATTGTTGGTGTATAGGAATGCAACGAATTTCTGTCCATTGATTTTATATCCTGCCACTTTGCTGAATTCATCAATCAGTTCTAGCAGTTTTTTGGTGGAATCTTTTGGGTTTTCAGTATAGAGTATCATGTCATCTGCATCAAGTGAAAGTTTGACCTCTTCCTGGCTGATTTGGATGCCTTTTATTTCTTTGTGTTTTCTGATTGCTGAGGCTAAGACTTCCAATACTATGTTGAATAACAGTGGTGAGAGTGGACATCCCTGTCTTGTTCCTGACCTTAGGGGGAAAGCTCGCAGTTTTTTCCCACTGAGGATGATATTAGCGTTGGGTCTTCCATATATGGCTTTTATGATCTTGAGGTATGATCCTTCTATCCCTACTTTCTTGAGGGTTTTTATCAAGAAAGGATGCTGTATTTTGTCAAATGCTTTCTCTGCATCTATTGAGAGAATCATATGGTTCTTGTCCTTTCTTTTATTGATGTGATGAATCACATTGATTGTTTTGCAAATATTAAACCAGCCCTGCATCCCAGGTATAAATCCCACTTAGCCGTGGTGAATGATTTTTTTAATGTATTGTTGGATCTGGTTGGCTAATATCTTGTTGAGGATTTTTGCATCCATGTTCATCAGGGAAATTGGTCTATAGTTCTCCCTTTTAGTGGGGTTTTTGTCTGGTTTTGGAATCAAGGTAATCCTGGCTTCATAGAAAGAGTTTGGAAGTTTTCCTTCCATTTCTGTTTTTGGGAAGAGCTTCAGGAGACTAGGTGTTAACTCTTCCTTAAATGTTTGGTAGAATTCCCCTGGAAAGCCATCTGGCCCTGGCCTCTTGTTTTTTGGAAGATTTTTGATTACTAATTCGACTTCTTTACTGGTTATGGGTCTGTTCAAATTTTCTATTTCTTCCTGTTTCAGTTTTGGTAGTGTATACGTGTCTAGGAATTTGTCCATTTCTTCCAGATTGCCCATTTTATTGGCATATAATTGCTCATAATATTCACTTATTATTGTTTGTATTTCTGCTGTGTTGGTTGTGATCTCTCCTCTTTCATTGTTGATTTTATTTATTTGGGTCCTTTCCTTTTTCTTTTTGATCAAACTGGCTAGTGGTTTATCAATTTTTTTAATTCTTTCAAAGAACCAGCTTCTGGTTTCATTGATCTGTTCTACTGTTTTTTAGTTTCGATAGCATTAATTTCTGCTCTAATCTTTATTATTTCCTGTCTTCTGCTGGTTTTGGGTTGTATTTGCTGTTCTTTTTCCAGCTCTTTAAGGTGTAAGGTTAGGTTGTGTATCTGAGATCTTTCTTCCTTCTTTAGAAAGGCCTGGATTGCTATATACTTTCCTCTTATGACCGCCTTTGCTGTGTCCCAGAGGTTTTGGGTTGTGGTGCTATCATTTTGATTGACTTCCATGAACTTTTTAATTTCCTCCTCAACTTCTTGGTTAGCCCATTCATTCTTTAGTAGGATGTTCTTTAGTCTCCAAGTATCTGTTACCTTTCCAAATTTTTTCTTGTGGTTGATTTTGAGTTTTATAGCGTTGTGGTCTGAAAACATGCACGGTATGATCTCAATCTTTTTGTACTTGTTGAGGACTGATTTGTGTCCCAGTATGTGGTCTATTCTGGAGAACGTTCCATGCGCACTGGAGAAGAATGTATATTCCGCTGCTTTAGGATGAAATGTTCTGAATATATCTGTTAAGTCCATCTGGTCCAGTGTGTCATTCAAAGCCATTGTTTCCTTGTTGATTTTTTGATTAGATGATCTGTCCATTGCTGTGAGTGGGGAGTTGAAGTTCCCTACTATTATGGTATTACTATCAATGAGTTTATGTTTGTGATTAAATGATTTATATATTTGGGTGCTTCCACATTTGGTGCATACATGTTTACAATTGTTAGGTCTTCTTGGTGGATAGACCCCTTATGATATAATGCCCTTCCTCATCTCTTGATACAGTCTTTATTTTAAAGTCTAGATTGTCTGATATAAGTATGGCTACTCTGGCTTTCTTTTGTTGACCATTAGCATGATAGATGGTTCTCCATCCCCTTACTTTCAATCTGAAGGTGTCTTTAGGTCTAAAGTGGGTCTCTTGTAAACAGCATATAGATGGATCTTGTTTTCTTATCCATTCTGATACCCTATGTCTTTTTATTGGAGTTCATTGACGTTTAGAGTGAGTACTGAAGGATATGAATTTATTGCCATCATGTTGCTTGCAGAGTTGGAGTTTCTGGTGGTGTTCTCTGGTTCTTTCTAGTCTTTGTTTCCTTTGGTCTTTATTTATTAGTTGTTGTTTTTTTTTCATCTTTTCTCCCCTCAGAGAGTCCCCCTTAAAATTTCTTGCAGGGCTGGTTTAGTGGTCACAAACTCCTTTAATTTTTGTTTATCTGGGAAACTTTTAATCTCTCCTTCTATTTTGAATGACAGACTTGCTGGATAAAGAATTCTTGGCTGCATATTTTTCTGATTCAGCACATTGAATATATCCTGCCACTCCTTTCTGGCCTGCCAAGTTTCTGTGGATAGGTCTGCTGCAAACCTGATCTGTCTTCCCTTGTAGGTTAAGGACTTTTTTTCCCTTGCTGCTTTCATGATTCTCTCCTTGCCTGAGTATTTTGTGAATTTGTGTATGATATGCCTTGTTGATGGCTGGTTTTTGTTGAATCTATTGGGAGTCCTCTGTGCTTCCTGGATTTTGATGTCTGTGTCTTTCCTCAGATTAGGAAAGTTTTCTGCTATGATTTGCTCACATAACTCTTCTACCCCTATTTCTCTCTCTTCCTCTTCTGGGACCTCTATGATTCTGATATTGTTCCTTTTTAATGAGTCACTGATTTCTTTGATTCTTAAATTGTGCTCTTTTGCCTTAATATCCCTCTTTTTTTCTGCTTCATTATTCTCCATAAGTTTGTCCTCTATATCGCTGATTCTGTGTTCTGCCTCATCCATTCTTGCCACCGTGGCACCCATTTGAGATTGCAGCTCAGTTATAACATTTTTTATTTCATCCTGAATAGCTTTTACTTCTTTTATCTCCATAGAATGAGATTCTAATCTATTTTTGACTCCAGCTAGTATTCTTATTATTGTGATTCTAAATTCTGGTTCTGACATCTTGATTGTATCTGTGTTGGTTAAGTCCCGGGCTGTCGTTTCTTTCTGCTCTTTCTTTTGGGGTCAATTTCTTCGTTTCATCAATTTGAAGGGATAAAAGGAATTAACGAGGTAAAAAAATTTTTTTAATTAAAAAATTAAAATTAAAAAATATTAAAATTAAAAAATTAAAAAATTAAAAACAAACAAACACACACAAAATTGAATAAATGATGCTAGATCCTAGGTGTGCTTTGGTCTGAGTGTTGAAAGGGGCTTGATAGATTAGAGAAAAACAGGAAAAGAAAAAATAAAGAAAAAAAAGAAATCGTTTGAAAATTTGAAAAAATGAATACACTGAAGTAGACTAAAATGAAATGATAGAAGTAAAACAGAATTTGAAAAAAATTTACACAAAGGTAGAAAATATAGTAGAAAAAAATAAAGAAAAATATTTTTAATAAAAATTAAAAATAAAAATGCATTTTTTTCTCTTTCTGTAGTCAAGAAAAAGAAAATAAACAAAAAAAGAGGAAAAAAAAAGAAAGAAAATTGAATAGATGGACTGGCGAACAGACTGAAATACAACTGTAATTACTTTGTTTTCCCCTAGAAGTCAAACTATGAAGCGCTTTATAGTCCATAAAATAAGCAGGTGGAGAGACTTGTGTTCCTGAAGAGCGAGGTTGGCCCAGTTGGGCAGGGCTTAGTGTAACAGCTCCGTTCTCCACTAGATGGCACTGCTTAGCTTGCTGGGGTGGATTGTTGTGGCGCTTGTAGGTGCATAGGCACATGCGCGGGAGCGGTGAAAATGGCGTCACCCTGCTACTCAGTCTCTAGTATTGGAATTCTGTTCTCCCTGATCAGCAATCACACACCCATCCTTTGTCCTCAGCCTCCGTCCACTCCCCGCTTTTACACATTCTGTGACCAAACCCCAGGCAGCACTTTCCTCCTTTGTTTTGTCTTAGATGTGGCTGTTTTTCCCAACCCCTTAGTTCTGAGGGACTACAGCTTTGACCTGTTCTGCCCCTCTGCAGGAGGGTCTCACCAAGCAATGGCCAGGTGCTGGCTGCACCCAGGAACATTTGCAGGACCATGCTGCTGCCGATGCCCAGAGACTGTGGTTGGGTGCCAGCCCACACCAGAAAAAGTTCGCCAGATAGTGTAGCAGCAGCATTTCAGGGATTATGGAAAATCACAACACACATATGGCACCAGGCTTCACCCTTAATGACCTTTTCCAGAACCAGGGAATGTGGTTGTTCTCCCGAGTCCACTGGGGCTTTGCCTTTGGGGGACCCACATAGCCTCTACCAGGTGTCCTCCCAGCAGGGGAACTGCCTATCCCCGTGTGGCCTGAAGAACCGCAGACTCCACTCT
This sequence comes from Panthera uncia, assembly GCF_023721935.1. Taxonomy (NCBI): domain Eukaryota; kingdom Metazoa; phylum Chordata; class Mammalia; order Carnivora; family Felidae; genus Panthera; species Panthera uncia. The sequence continues at coordinate 33,052,901 of NW_026057582.1, read as the reverse complement.
GTTCCTGGGGATTCACCCTTCCCACCAGAGCACTACCAGGTATTGAGTTGTGGAGTTGCAGACTTTGCGCTCCCCCACCCCCTCCGTTTATGGTCTTAATGGAATTTAAACCCTCTCCTTTCTCCTTTCTCCCTTTTTAGTTCAGTCCCTGTGGCTGTTTCCACTTTTCTACTTTGTCTCCAGCTGCTTTTGGGAGGGGGTGCTTTTCTCATATTCTCCCCCCCATCTTCATCCTCTCTCCCCATGCAAAAGCAGCTCCCTGCCCTCCACAGCTTCTTTCTCCCCCAGTTCACCTCTCTGTGCCATGTACCTGCTGAATTCTGTGGTTCAGGTTGTGCAAATTGTTGTGTTAATCCTCAGATCAGTTTTCTAGGTGTGTCAGATGGTTTCTAGGTGTGTAGGTAGTGTTGGTCTGGCTGTATTTCGCAAAAAAAACTTCCATGCTGTTCCACCATCTTGGCTCCTCTCCCTCTTTATTCTGTTATTATTGTTGCTATAAATATGAGGAACAATACAGTCCTTCTAAGCATCCTTCTCCTAACACAAATTGTAAGAAGTTTTGAGTGGTATAGCTCAAGAAAGGACACAAGAATCATAAAACTATGTCAGGGAAAGCAGAGATTTGGAGTTGAGGAAAAGGTTCTAGAAAAATTTTAGTGATCTTTACCTTATAAATAGCTTCTAATCTTATGTGCATTACTATATATGTATATTATCTTCCACTGGCTTGAATAGCAAGGATACTTAGGAAATATTCTTATTCTGAATATTCCAATGGATTTATTTCAACACTAAAATTTGCTTCCCAAAGAACCATGCTATTCCCAAGAGTGCTTCCTACCCCACTCTCCTACCCCTGAGAGATCCTGAGTCCACACAAGAACGATCCCCTATACCCTGTAGGAAAATTCCTGCTGTCAGGATCAGACCATTCCAAAGCCATCTGAGAGTTTCCCCCAGTAGCCAGTGGAGCAACATGTAGTATTTGGAAGGAGCAGCAGTCATGTGTCACCCCTAGAGCAATGCCTGTTGCTTCTAATCCTAGGAATCTGTATGTTCTGCTCCATCACCGACCTCCCTTCATGTGTCTGAAGCCTGTCAGCTCTATCTGATTCCTTTGGGTGGGCCCCACACTGTAATAGGGAAAGGACTAGCATTCTGTCTTCTAGACCTGGACCAGGAAATTCAGAACCTGGAAAAGTGGAAACTGCTTTTTGGAAAGGGGCACTGTCCTGTCACTTCTATGGAATCTCCAAAACTCACTTTTCCATGAGCAAATCTCCCAGTATGTGCATTCCCTTGGTACTCTGAGTTAAGCAGTCTGGTCCCAGCTCCCTGTCTCATCACTTTATCTGTGGTGGAGCAAAGATGATCCTTAACCTGCAGCTCGGACCTTTGCAGAAGAGACTCTTCCTGTCCCCTGCTCTTGTGGCTCTAGGTGAGAGATACCTGGAACAAGTGCCAAGTTGATGGTCTATGCACTGCTGAAGCCAAGTGTTCAGAGCTGGAAAGGGGAGCATGTTCTTTCCATCTTTCTCTCCTTTACCTTCATCTTTTAGTACCACTAAGTTTTCTAATCCCCTTCCCTGAAACTATGAAAAATTGAACAGGAACAAAGTATTCAGAATTTAAGGTTTAAAGTCTCCACTTTAGACAGAAGTTAAAGCCCCATAATGGGGCACCTGGGTGGCTCATTCGGTTGAGCATTCGGCTTAGGTCATGATCTCCTGGTTGGTGAGTTCAAGCCCCATGACCCGTTCACTGCTGTTGGTGCAGAGCCTGCTTCAGATCCTCTGTCTCCATCTCTCTCTCTGCCCCAACCCCACTTGCGCTCTCTCAAAAATAAATTAAAACATTTTTAAAAAAAGGAAGTTAAAGCCCCATTAACCACCACCTTTCAGGGTGGCCAAAGCATGCACTGGTCAGACTGGAAGGGAACAGATCTGGCCATCGGCATGGCTGGGAGTAGGAATGCTGGTGCTCAGGGTTGTTTAAGAAAACAAGCCATCCTGACCACTAGATGGCGCTGAGAGATAGCCTCCCTGTCCTGGCTAGTGGGGGGTCACATTGGGAACTTTGTGAGGGAAGACGGGTTATGTCATCTGGACTAACCCCCTTTCATAAAGAGGAGCTGGCAAAGAAGGTTTCCAATAGGATATGAGACCTGACACTCGTAAAATCCCTGAGCCTGAGCACAATGATCATGAGCACCACAGATGAAGGCTCGATTGATCAAAGCAGATAACACACCAATTGGTTTCACACTAAATCTTTGGGGGAAGGTGGGAGGAAGAGCCGAAATGGTTAGGTCTTCTCATTCTGTTCAGGTATTTTGCATCTTGCCATCTCTGTGAATTCTGGGGCACTTATTGGCATGCTCTTATAGCAACTGCTCAGCCTGGAAGGTGCCCTGCAGGGAAATGCATGTGTCTCTGAAGCAGAGGACTCCCAACTCCCAGCCATAGATAGCTCTCCACCCTACACTGCAAGCCTCTTCCAGTCAAGTGAAGCAGCCAGTCAGCAGAGGGGAGGTCAAGGGGCACAAAGAGGCCCTCCACAGTCCAGTTTGCCCAGACTGAGTCACCTGTTCCACCATGCTCTTCCTCCCCTACTTCCTGGTCCACAGTGGACACTCACCACGCATGTACTGAATGGATGAAAGCAGAACCCTAGCTCACCACACCTCTCCCATGGTCTGTCATCAGCTGAAGGGATAATAATAATGGCCAGCATCTGCTGAGTACTTACTATATGCCAGTATTCAGTTAAGTGCCAGAGCTGGAATTTGAACTCTGGAAGTAGAATCCCCCAGAGCCAACACAATGTCACCTTGAGAACTCAAATGTCTAGAGTTGCCACACACATACTGCAGAAAAGGGGCCAAGGTGCTACAACAGGCTCCCTGACTGGCCTGAGTTCCCCCGGCTTCTTAGAACCCCAGAGTCTCTTCCCACATGGGCTCCTTAGACTTCTGGAGAAATGCCACTTACGTGAAGGTCCCTGCCCAGTCCCTTCTACCCCCATGGAGAAATAAGACGGTTGGTTTAAAACCTTAATGTTGTAAGTTCTAAAATGATCTAGAATCCCACCTAGATGACTGGATTTACCCAGTTCTCATTCCCTGAGCTCTATCAGCTCCCAACTCAGCTTCCCTTTCCCCCTCCCTGCCACCTCCTCTTTTCCCTCTCCACCCTCATCCTACTGAGTCCCTCTCTGCCTGGCTCTCTCTCACTTGGTGAGCTCACAGCTGTGCTGGACAGATCCTTTTGCATTGATATGTGTTGTCATGACATCAGTTCTACCCTGCCTTCCCCTCTGGGGCTGTTGTTGCTGTCTGAGAAGATCACTGGAGTGTTGGAACATGGTGTATGACAAACCAATCAATTCCAGGCACCCTATTGGTCTAAGGATCATGAAAATACAGACCCCTGAGCTTGCTGATCTCAATGCTCAGGGCTTCGTTCCATGTTTTTAATCAGTGGCCCCAGGGCTTTTTCATATAAGGTCAGGTGGGGAATCGCTGCCTTCCTTCTCATTGGAGTCCTTCTTGACCAGGCCTCCCTTCCACCCATTGCTCTTTGTGAGCTTCCAAGTCCCTACTCTTTGGGCATCTTGCTAGTCCTTTATACCTCCATTCAGTAACACTTACTGGGTGCATATGCCAGATACTGGGGCAGACCCTATCTCCATCTTTCCAACTACCCTCTAAGGAAAGAATACTGATTCCTGTTTACAAATGAAGAACCTCTTTCTTCCCTGCTCTCTGCCCGGCTCTGTCTGGCTGTGTCTGGCTCTGGAGCCCACAGCTGGACTGGATAGATCATTTGCCATGCTCCCCACTGGGAAGACCCAGGATTCAACAACAGGCATGTCTGGTTTTGAAGTCTGTGCCCTGAGTTCATTGGTCACATTTGCCACACTTTGTTTCCTCACACAGTGCCTGAAAAATGGTAACTACTCCATAAATATTTGTTCTTGAGTAACTGAATGAATAAATGAAAGAAGAGTCCATGCCCAAAGTTAGGACACTCCCACCATCCAACATACACACACACACACACACACACACACACACACACACACACACACAATACAGAATTCTGCCTCTGGACTCTCATTTCCTTCCTATCCTGCATCTCTCTGCATGTCTGATCACTGCTCTCCTACCTGAATTGGGCAATGACCCTGAGCCTTTCTGATGCAGCCCCTGGTTGCTCTAGCTGCTCCCAGAGATTCAGCAGTAGAATCGCCTCCTGACTTCTTTGTAACCCAAGAGCTGCCAACCTCTGCCCCTGGCTCCTGAGGTAGAAGGTTGGACAAGGACCAGCCCCCAGGATCCTGGGACTCTGAGGTCCCCCCCGCCTTCTCCTCTCCCTCCCTTTTCCCCTTTAGTCTCCTACCAAAAACAACTGAGAACAAGGCCCTGAAGGCAGAAGACAGGGTGGTTGATTTGGGAGAGTTTCAGTGAAGCAGGTAGGGCTTCTTTGGAGTCCAGATCCCCACTCAGAGAAAACAAGTGGTGTTGAGAAGTGGGATCTCTAGAAAGCCCAGGACATGGGAAGATGAATTGTCAAACATTTTGCTAGTTCTCCTAGAGTTATTCCTTCTCTCAAACCATGTTTCTTATCTATTGAAATCTTGCAACAAAGAGAACTCCTTGAGATATCACCACCTCTTGACCTAGTACAGTAGATATTAGCAACCTGGGAGAGTATCTCATAAACATTATACCTCTAGCAAATATTTGTTCAAAGAATGAATAACAAAAGCTACCTTTTATACAGAATTTGCTACATGCCAGACACAATACTATCTCATTTAACCCTTCCAACAACCCTATGGGGCAAGAGATGTTATACCACTTTACCAATGAGGAATTAAGCACCCGCCGCAAGGCTACATCAGCACAGATGTGGTAAAGATGGGACTTAAACTGATGATGTCAAACCACATGGTGTGTCTGTATATACACCGATCTCCTCTAACCCCTGAAGTGGTTAGTTAGCATCGAAAGTATTCTAATCAGGAATCTGTAGTCTAGAGGGTGATTACATAAGCGCTTCAAATGGCATCAAAGCCTACACCAGTAGGCTGAATGTGCTTGAGGTATGCTAGAGGTTTCCGTAAGGAGTTAGCCAGAAAGAGGATATGGGCCCTCACATGAATAATGTGTAAAAACCAGACCAGGCCAACTCCCTGACTCCCTTGAAGCAAGTTGTAGAAATTTTTGTGCCTGCTTGCTGATGTCTGTATAATTGACAGAATTTTGGCCATTTTTACTATCCCACCTGTAAGAGGTTATAGAAGAGGAGATGAATGGTCTCCAGTCACCTCTCATCTCCAGGGGCCGTGAGTATAGGATCCTGTCAATTGCCAGAGGACCAAATTGGTTCAGACATGTTCACAGTGAGTGGCCACCAAGGCCTCATCCTCTTCTCAGAAAAGTAAGAGGAGATCCTCAGCTTCAATGGCCCAACTGAGCCTTCCACTCAGGGCACACGATGGCTTTCTTCCTCTGTCTGCTGTCAGGCCACTATAATAACAAACTAATATCAAACAGGAATGAGCTTTAAGTGTCATGAGTGCCGCTTCTGCATGGACCCGTAGAGGGATCTGGGGCCTTGGAGACTTTCAGGCAGGCTCCCACCAGCCTTCCTGTTCTCCTCTACTTCCCACTACAACACCAAATATGGTGCCCAAGATGGCTTTTCCTTACTTCAGTTTTGCAAATTCCCCTCTGCTGTAATGACTCTCTCATAATCCTGCCTTTTCCTCCCCAGTTTACAACAGGACGTCCTGAGGCAGGAAGCAAGGAAATGGTTTATCCAAGTTAATAGTTGGGCATCTAATAGAGTACCTGGAACAACCTAAAAGTCAGTTATCATGAATGAATGAACAAATGAATGGGAAGGAGGCGGGGGGGAGAGAAGAATATCAGCATCAGCTGATGTTACTGTCTGGATGTGATCAGTGGCCAGTTTGACTGTTAGTCTCAGATCCATGGAAGGCTACATAAAAGGTGACTTAAGACAGAAAGATTGTTGGGGCGCCTGGGTGGCTCAGTTGGTTAAGCGTCCGACTTTGGCTCAAGTCATGATCTCATAGTTCGTGAGTTCCAGCCCCACATCGGGCTCTCAGCTCTCAGATCTCCATTCTCAGGGAAGAGTTGGCTTCAGATCCTCTGTCTCCCTCTCTCTCTCTCTGCCTATCCCCCCTTCCCCCTCAAAAATAAACATTGAAAAAAAAAGACAGAACGATTGTGGGGAAAAGATAGTGTCTTGACATCTCAACCCTTAATTCCAGGGTTAAGTTAGGGGTAGGCCAGCCTGGAGGTTCATAGAAATTCATCTAGGGATGGGGTGGCATGGGGAGGGCTGCAGTTGAGGGTGACGGAGGAGCCAGGTTTCCCTCACTGAAGCTTTCACAGCTGCCTCTGCTGATTGGAGGCCAATGGGGGACGTGGAGGAGACACCAGAAGCCCAGCCAGGGTTTGGAGGGGAGGTGGACAGAATCTTCCTGGGCTGCCAGCATCGGGCGGCTGGAGCCAGGCAGAGGAGGTGACATCAGCCAAGACGGCTGGTGGGACAATCCCTAGCATTAGATGGGAAACTCTGCCCTGCCTGTGACTTTCCCTGCTAGTGTGGTTATTGATTACCTGAAGCCGCTGAGGAATACTAGGCTCTAGAATTGTGGGAGTCACCCTCTCCCTGGGACAGAGGAGGGGATGAAATTATTCTCTAGGCATCCATTCATTCTGGTATTAGGTAGGGACTAATAATAATAAATAGAAGAGCTATAAAACTCAGCTATAAAGGACATTGTTGGGACAATTGGGGAAATTTTAATATGGTCTGTATGGTAGATGATAGTATTGTATTAATAAGTTTCCTAAGTGTGATAATATTAGGAGAACATCCTTGTTCTTGGGAAGGTACATGTTGAAATATTCAGGGGTAAAAGGTCATGATGTGCACAACTCTCAAATGGTTTAGGGGAAAAATTATCTATTATAATATATGTAATATATAATATATTAGAAATATGAAATATATAATATATATAATATATAACTTAAATAGCACCAATATATAATGTAATATATTATAATATATATTATATATGTGTAAAGACAGAAAGTAAACATGGCAAAAAGTATATGGGTGTTTGATGCACTATTTTTTGCAACTTCTGTCAGTTTGAAATTTTCAAAATAAAAGCTGGGGGGAAAGTTTGAGGGAAGGATAGCTATCACTTATGGAACAATGATTGTATTCCAAAATTTATGTAACTCTATTATCTGATTTAATCCTCAAACCAACTCCAGAAAGAGAGATCATGCATATTAGAGAAAAGGAAACCGAGTCCCAGAGAGGCTAAGGAACTTGCTCAAGTTTACAGAGCTGGTATTGAAACAGAGCCCAAAGGAAAGAAGAGGTCACAGGGAGGAGTGTGGTTGGGATACCAAAGGCTAACACTTTCTTGAACCTTCCTGTGTGCTAGCAGTGTTTTAAAATCATCCATGCATATGAACTCATTTAATCCTCCCTTTTTAAAAGCTTTGTAGTTCGTGATAAATCACTTGACTGGTGTGGTGGGAGGGAACAAAGGGGCACTCAAAACACACTGAAAGAAGTATAGGTTGATGGTGCAGCCTCCTTTGAGGGTGATTTGGTTGCATCTAATGAAATTTAAAATTCATATTTGTGTGTAGAGCCAGCAATTCCACTTCTAAATATTAAACCATAAAGATAGTCATAAATGTGGACCAAGAAGTATGCACATAGATATTCACTGTAGCAAAGCATTTCCAAAGATTGGAAACATCCTAAATATCCATCATTAGGAACACTAGGGGACCCCTAAAAAAATAAAGCATCTCTAAGTGTGCTGATGAGTCAACAAGAGTCAACAAATGGTAATGTCAAGAGGGAAAAAAAGCAAGGGTTGTTCCCTTAGTGTTGAAAGGGGATATGAATACATATATATGAACATATATATAGTTGACCCTTGAACAATGCCAGGATTAGGAGCACCAACCTCTATGCAGTAAAAAATCTGAGTATAGGGTTGCCTATACTGGCTTGGCTCAGTTGGTAGAGTGTCCGTCCGACTCTTGGTTTCAGCTCAGATCATGATCTCACAGTTCATGAGTTCAAGCCCCCCACAGGACTCTGTGCTGACTCTGCAGAGCCTGCTTAGGATTCTGTCTCTCCCTCTCTCTCTGCCCCTCCCCTGCTCGCTCACACACATTCTCTTTCTCTTCCTCTCAAAATAAATGAATAAACTTAAAAAATTAAAAAGAAAATCTGAGTATAACTTTTGACTCCCCAAAAACTTAATTAGTAGCCCACTGTTGACTGGAAACCTTACTGATAACAAAAACAGTTGATTAACACATAGTTTGTACATTATATGTATTAAATACCATATTCTTCCAATAATACTATTTTTTTTTTTTTTTGGTATTTCTAGGCATGTGGCTCATCTGCAAGTTTTTTGAAATTGTTGCAAATCTCCAAAAAACATTTGCAATATATTTATTGAATAAGATCCATGTATAAGTGGACCTGTGCAGTTCGTATCAATGCTGTTCAAGGGTCAACTGTATATATACACAAACATATGAATGCATATGTATTTATGAATGCTTTATAGATAAAATATCTTGAAAGGAAATTCTGTGTTTGGGGAGGAGTGATCTGGGGGACAGGGCAGGGTGGGAGGTAGACATTTTTCATTGTTAGCCCTTTTATATTATTTGAAATCTAATGTTCATGAAGGTGAATGAAAGCATGAATGAACCAATGAATCATCCTTAACAAACTCCAGAAGACTTGCTTTTGAGCTTCCTTAGGCATCTTCCTGAGGGTTGAAGGGATAGCAGAGGCCCGTGTCCCACAGTCTGGGGTTGACCTATCTCAATCCCCAGGAGCTATGAATCCATTTGCAAGTTCAGCCCTGGAGTCCCATTGGCCCAGTTGAACTTTTGCCCTTGGCCTCCTAAACTACTACTACTGGGACCAGCTTTCTACAGTATCTGGGCTTTCAAAGTTGTGCAGGAGAATTGCCTGGGGAAGTTGTTAGCTGGGTAATCTGACAGCCTCACCGCCAGAGATTCAAATTCAAACTTGGGGTGGAGCCAGAGGATCCTTCATCAAGGCCCGGAGTGAGTTTTCCAAGCCCCTTTGCAGAAGTGGGTCCTGGTGGTGATTGTCTCGGTTCAGGCCTGGACAGAGAGCCTGCAGGACTGGCCAAGAAAGCCGTTTGAAACGTGGCTCCTTTCCTCCTATAGTCTCCATATTCGTCTTCTTTACCCCAAACCCGCCTAACCAAAAAAGTCGAGTGTGCCAATCCACTCTGAGTGTAGGACTGTACCGGTGCGCTAAGGGACTGCAAGCCCTTGTAGAACGAGGGTATGAAGACTGCTCTAGCTGCCCAGCAGGCAGCGTCCGGTTTGCCTTTCTGGCTCCTCGGCCTGCTCCTTTAACATAAATAATGCATAGACAAACGTACATAAGCAAAGTACACTCGGGGCCACGGTGACTTTTTTTTTTCTCCCCAAATTACAAATCATAACCTGGGTCTGGCAGTGGGACAGCCTGTTGGAAATAAGGACTTCTGCTCTAAATATCCGGGCGTTACAGTTCTCACAGATTGCCAGCAAATGCTGGAACCTCCTTTGGGGGGTGAGGTCTGGTCTTGCGCCCCATCCTGCGAAGGTCCCAAGCTGGCCGGGCGCTGAGCAGCTCCCGGGGCTCCCGGCCGCCCTCCGCGGCTGGTGCGGTCCCCGCGGAGAGCTCGGAGCGGGGGCCGGGAGACCCCGCCGCCCCAGGGACGAGCCGGGCGGCGCGGAGAGGTGGGAGGCTGGAGCCTGCTGAGGTCATTTCCTGTGCCTCTCCGCGAGCCGCCCGAGGAGCCGCGCGGGCGCTCGGCCTTTAAGGAGCGGCCCGGGAGGAGGGGGCGCGGCGCGGCTCTGAATGGGGCGCCGCGAGGCCGGGCTTGGCTTTGTGCGGCCAGCCCGCGGGCACCCCGCCCGGCCCCCGCCCCGCCCACCGCGACCCCTGCTGCCGCGGAGCGGAGACCCGGCGGTCGCCGCGGACTCGGGCTGGAAGGACGCAAGGTCAGCGGCGGACGCGCGCGGAGGGCGCCCGTGTGCCGGGTGGGCGGCGGGAGCGTCCGCGAGCTGGCGGGAGGTGAGCGGCCGCGCGCGCCTCGCAGGCAGGGACGGGCTTGGCGGTGTGCGCTGGCGGGGAGGTGTTTGGCGGAGCGGAGAGGAAGGGCTCCCTCCTGCCGGAGGGCGATTCCAGAGCAGGTGCCTCCCCGCCTGGCGCTGAGGGCGCTGGCAGCCGTGGTCGGACCCGGGGGACTCGTACCAAGCGGCGAGGAGTCGCCTTTCCCGGGAGGAGCGGGAGTTTGGGACCGGCTCGAGCCGGTTGCCCCCGGGAAGGGCCCTCGGGCGCACTTGCAGGCGTCCCACTGCGTTGCCGAGCGCTCTCTTGCCCTCTCGCTTTCCGCCTCCCGCCCTCCTCCCCGCCTCGTCTCAGGTAATCTCCTCTGTGGTTTCTCGGTAGTTCTCTTAGGGATTCTGTTGGTCCGGCTAGACTCCTAGAGGCAGGTCAGCCAAGCAGAAAAGAAAACAAGTTGGGCACCGAGTGACAGCAGTAGCTTTGTGTCCTGGGAGCCGTAGTGACTTTATCACCAGGGACCAGGAAGCCTTAATGGGGGTAGCAGAGGCAGTGAAGACCCTCACCTGGAAGTGGAATCCGCCCCGTGTGGGTTTCCTCCCTGCCAGGACATCTCCGTAAGCTTTTACTGTGAGTCCATCTCATAAACTCTTTTGGACAGAACCTTAGTTCCTGGTACAGTTTCCACTTGAAAGATCATTTTAATAACAATTTCAGTGGAAAAGTCGTGGATTCTTTCCTCAGGCTTTTTGGACTGTCTTCTGTGTTCCAGACTCTACATGTGGTAACGTCACTTAACTAACATCAGTTACCTAGTGTTTCTGCATACTGTTATCCCCATTTTATAAAGAAGGAAACAGTCTCAGAAAAATTGTGATCTGCCCAAGGTTATATAGCTAAAAAGTGGAAAAGGCAAAACTCAAACCCAAGCCTCCTAAATTCCTAAGGTGGGGTGTAGTCCGTTATCAGCTACCTTCCCTCTCATAGACTGCTTTGGAGGCCTGCTCAGAGCTGGGTTATGACAGGGTACCTACCCCCTGTGGTCTCAGACTCATTGAGACTAACAACTGAGTTGAGAAAATGTGGGGCCCCTTCTGCCCTCCTCAGAAGTCACCAGCTCCCCGGAAGAAACATGTACCTCCTACTCTGCTCCCCCGTTGTGCACTCCTGGTTACTCTTCCCTTCTCTCTGTGAGGCTGTGTTTCCATGTGGGGAACTCTGTGCCCCTTTTGGTTTGAAGAGCGTTGTATAGATGCTGTACATGCTGAGGTTAAGGTGCGGGGATTTTCTCAGTCCTGATCTGGGTGAGTTCACAGCAGGCTGGCTGCTGAGCCACCATCCGGCATTCTCTGGATAGCCCAGCTGAGTCTTCTCTGGATAGCCCAGTTGAGCCATCTCTCCCTTCTGTCAAAAATGAATTCGAAACTGACCTCCTCCATGGGAAAACAGGCACTTATTGCTGGCGGGAGTATGAATTAGAATAGTCTCGGAAAAGGCAATCTGGACAATTTGGCCATTTAAAAACGTGTTCTCACTTAACGCTACAATTCCATTTCTGGGATTTTATCCTTCAGATATACTCTTATGTATATGAAATGACATATATTTGTTGCAGCATTGTTTATTTTAGCAAAAGTTTTCAAACAACCCAAATGTGTGTTAGTAAGGGACTCTTGGGGCACCTGGGTGGCTCAGTCAGTTAAGCGTCTAACTCTTGATTTCGGCTCAGGTTATGATCTCACAGTTCATGAGATCGAACCCCACACTCACGGTGTGGAGCCTGTTGGGATTCTCTCTCTCCCTCTCTCTCTGCCCTTCCCCTGCTCTCGTGCATGTTCTCTCTCTTTGTCTCTCTCAAAATAAGTAAATAATTTTTTAAAGTTATAAAAAGCTTTATAAAAAAAATAAGGGACTCTTAAGTCATGTAATAGCTACACAGTAGAAAACAATAAAGCTGTTAAAGAGAATGGAGGGAAGACGGAGAGGGTATGTATGTTGATACAGGAAGATCTCTAAGTTATAGGTTAAGGACAGTGTGTAGAGTGTGCTACCATTTGTGTTTGTGTATGTGTATGCAACATGTATAAGAATGCTTGTGTCTACGCTGGATATTTCTGGAAGACACAAAACCCCATAACACTGTGGCTGAGGGACAAGGTGGGAAGAAGCCTTACTTTGTACCGTATACACTTTTGTTCAGTACTCAAAAATAAAGAGATAAAGGGGCACCTGGGTGGCTTAGTCAGTTAAGCACCCAACTCTTGATTTCGGCTCAAGTCGTGATCTCATGGTCATGGGATTGAGCCCTGACTCAGGCTCCGTGCTGAGTGTAGAGCCTGTTTGAGATATTCTCTCTCTCTCTCTCTCTCTCTCTCTCTCTCTTTCTCTGTCTCACTCTCACTGTTCCTCCCTCACCCCCACTCATGCTCTATCTCTCTCAAGATAAATACATAAACTTAAAAAAAAAAGTGGTAAAATAATCTTTAAAAATCCCCTCACCTCTCTGAGGTAGATCTGGTAGTAAGCACATGTATGAGCCACATCTCCTAGTACGCCAAGGCACTGTTGGTTTGCCTTTTCTTTGTTGATAGTAGCTATCAATATGGAGTGCTGTGTGCCAGGCTTTTATGATATCTCCTTTAATTCTCAAAAAAATATGACCTAGTGTGCCTATGAAATTGCCATTTTTTGAAGGTCAAAAAATGGTTAAATGTTGATAATTCCATGATTCAACCTAATATTATTGCCCTCCTTTTCAAATATTATTGCTCTCAATTTCAAAATGGAGCTGAGGCTCAGAGAGTTAGGCAAATGGTTTAAGGTCACATGATTAATTAGTGCCTGAGCCAGTACTCAAACCCAGGCTTGTTTGGCACCAGGAGAGGGGATCTGAAGTACTACACTCTGCTGTTTCCCTTTACTGGTTTTGTTCTCAAAGGATGCTATTCGTGATTGTCCTAGTCCTTTCTGGTATTTAGATCCCCGAAGGCTGGAACATGCTCACCTTTTCCTGTCTCTTCCAACATTGTGAAATGTGCTGCCTCAGCACCCAAGAGTAAAACACAAATTGTTGGCTTGATCAGATGACATGGTGCGGTCAGAGGGAGCTATGCCCCTGTATGCACTCACCCTCCCCCAGCTCCGTCCCCAGAAAAGGGGCACAAAGCTCTTCCTTTCCCATAGTTGGGCAGGTAGTCAGTCTAGTCTAGCACTTGTAGAAGATGATGGTAGCCTACCACTAGCAAGTGGAAATCACAAAAGGTGCTCACATTCAGAGTGAACCATAGTGAGGTGACACAGGAGAGCCCAGTGGAAATTGTACCCAGAACAGAGTTCCTGTTACCTTCTGAAGCCTCCTGCAGTGGCCTCTGCCCTCTTTCCTTTAGGTTCTTGTATTGACTGGTCCTCTTTGTAGGGAAGTTCCAGGATATTCAGACTGTAGACCTGAGCCCTACAAGCCATGGGATCTTTAATTCATCTTTATGTCCCCAACCTCGCACGTAGAAATCACTTCACAAAAGTTGGTTGAATTAAATTTAATCTCAGCATTTTGTCAATTTCTCGTCAAATCCCTAAACCTTCCAGAGCCATCCCAGGTCAAGTCTGTGTTTTCTCTGATACAGGCTCAAAGTCTGAGGTCACCTAAGGACTCCCTGTGCCCCCTTTTCATCACCCATCCTGCATGCAGCCCCTGCCTCTGAGGCATGCTCCTCCAGCCTTGTGGCTGTGTCAGCCCAGGATGCTGGAGGACTTAGGGAGTTCCAAAGCAGGAGTCAAGGCTGTGTGGTCACTTGCTGGGCAGTGTAGCCTGCTGGGCACTAATAGGAATCAAGAGAAGTGGGTTTCACAAGAGTGGCCGTGAGTCAACCATTGTAGCTCGGGGGAGGGTGCATGGGGATTTATTGTTCTGTTCTCCCTACTTCTTGTGTATATTTGAAGCTTTCCAGACTAAAAAACAAAGAGAACAGTTGAGCTGGGTTTTGTCCCTTCTCTCATTTCCCCACCTATTTTGCCGTTAATGTTCTATCTGTGTTAGGCTAGCCGGGTAGCATGAGACTCCACCCCCACTACTGAAGCATCTTCACGGAAAGAGGATGTTCTGTATGCTGGGAGATCATTCTTGGCCCAGCTTTGACACTGCTTAGCTCTATGTCTCAAGGCATGGTTGCGCTGGGTTTTCTCATCTATCTGTTCATTGTGAATAGTATCACTTGTCCTACATCTCAGGGATATTGAGAGGATAAGGAGAGAAATAACTCCTACACAGTGCTTTGGAAAGTTAAAAACTGTTCTTTAAGTTAATTTCTGCTCATCTTTGCAAGTCTTTATGGGAGGTACAAGTACAAGGTGACCAAGCAGGTGAAGTTCACTGTACTGGTATTTTGCTTTTATGTTTTGCCTCATGTTTTCTAGCTGCCGCGGCAACCACCTGCTTCTGTCGGAAGAGCCTCTGGGCCACGCGCTTGGCAGCAGGCACCTTGCTCCAGTTCCCTTTCGAAACCCCGTAGCTCTCCTCACATGCTAAGACAAGCCCAGCGCAACTCTTTCCGCGCCACCACCCCCCACCCCCCCCACCCCCGACATTAGCGTGCCCAGGGCAGGGAGAGGTTTAAGCAGAGCACTTGATCTATTCGAAAGTGTGATGTCATAAGATGCTTGATTGGGAAAGCACTCCCTGCAGTCTAGAGATAATTTCAGATATCAGGACCAGGCAGAGGCCAATGATATGTTTTATTTCCAAGCTCCTGGAGATTTTCATGATTGGTTTTCCACTGTCCTCTTGGAATCTGAGCTGTAGTTTGACAGTCAATAAGAGGGTGCCACAAAAGAATTAAGTTTCTCCTCTCCCTAGGTTTTACTTGTGTGTTTTTACTGCTAATGCTTAGCCCCAAGCGAGGTTGCAAGACACTCAGGTCCTATGTTCAGATCTACCACTTTTTTTATTTATACAAGGAAAAGCAACCCCCCCCCCCCCGCCCTTAAAGGACAAAGCAAATCAAACATGAAGCCTCTGGCCTTCTCTGGAGGCCCCACAAGGTTGTTTTGTCTTTTCAGCTGTGATCTTAGCTCAGAGAAGGTCATGTTTTGTTTTTGCCTTTTGTCTTCCTCCCCGTTCCAGTCGGTCCCAGTCTTTTGAGGTGGGGATTGCTGGGAGGTCACAATGTTGGGATTGTTTGGGATGACAGTTCCGGGAGAGCAGGGCTGAGGTCATGCGTTCAGTGTTCTGAGCAGCCCAGAACCGAAAGATGCAGACACTAGACTCATCAGTGTTTAATTGTTGGGCCTTTCTCTGCAGGTCTACTGACGCTGTTTTTTAAATGAAAAGTCTGGATATAGGATAAACGTCTGTGCTTATGAAGGTTATGGTGTCAGGTTATGGTTTGAGACCAGGATGCCCTGGAAACTCTTGAATACAGGTTCACCCTAATATCCTACCAAGGATCCTGTCAAGGATCCTAAAAGGTCCTGTAAAATATTTCTCTCATTCTTAACAATCCAGCTCACTCTTTGTGAGATCAGAATTCTTTCAAGTTTCTAGATGTGTAAAGAGCAGAGTTGCTAAGAGCAGGAGCTTTGGGACAAGAACTCCAGCCCCACTACTTACTAGCTCTAGAACTCTTTGTATAAGTTATTTAGCCTCTCAGTTCCTCAGTGTCCTCATGTGAGAGTGTAGACAGTAGTGCCCACACCTTGTCTTATGTGTTGTCATGAGGATTAAAGAGGCCACACATGCCTGGCATACATTGAGAACCCAGTAAATGATAGCTATTTGTGGTATGAGAGAAAGATCCATGTAAAAGCTAAATGTGAGGTGGGAAGCAGTATTGGTGGTTAACACATTAAAGACAGACTCACTGGTCACCAAGACGGTATTTGGCAACAGGGCAGGAGGTGACTGGGTTTTCTGAGGCATGTGGCTCCTAAAGAAAGGAAAAGGGATTTAAAAAAATAAAGTTTTGTTACAGAAAATTCTAGGCATATATTCAAGTAAAAAGGCCAGTATAAAGAACTCCCATGTACCTATTACCCAGCTTCAAAACTTGGAAATATTTTGATAAATCTGATTTCATGTATTTCCTTCCTAGACCACTGCTAACCCCCCGACATTATATCATTTCACCTGTAAGTCTTATGTATCTCTGACAGATCACATTTTAAAAATATTATCAACCTAAAAAAATAAGTCATTCCTTAAAAATCATCTTAATACTAGAGTAATCATGTGTCATGGTTTGGGACAGACCAAATTTATGCTGGTGGCCAAGTGTAATTATTAGTAGCAGGGAGGATTTTAAAAGTTCTGATGGCAGGTATGTTTTCCAGCCCATCTCTCCCCTGTGTTCACTCTGCTTGTGTCCTCTCTCGTGCATACTCATACATGCTGCTTCATTTTCTCATCCCCAACCAGTTGTCTTCTCTAAAATTTATCCAAGAGACATCTGGATAAATTCCCCTGACTGGCGATATTATAGGTGTCTGAATTTGTATCATTGTTTCCCAAAGACTTGTGGCATTCTCCAGAGGTTACAGCAAAATGTCTACCAATTTTTTTGGTTTATATTTTAGAACTTAGAGTGAGAATCTGTTTCAGAGGAGGATGATTCGATGACAACTGACAGAATCCCAACTAAATAGGAAATTGTCAAGGACATGCAAAGCTTTGGATTTTCATTCCATTTTTTCTCATCAAAAATCTCCGAGTGGGGGTGCCTGGCTGGTTCAGTGAAGCATGCAACTCTTGATCTCTGGGTCGTGAGTTCAAGCCCCACACTGGGTGTGGAACCTACTTGAAAGAAAGAATGAATAGATGGATCCAAGGAAGGATGGAATGCAGAATTACGATTTGTTAAAAGTAAATAAATAAATCAATAAATAACATTATATACATGTAGTAGAATCAGTAATAAACTGGAAATCAGGGTTCTGCCTCCAGTTAGCTATATGATCTCAAATGAATCTGTCACTCACTTTAAGCCTTCCCTAAACATCGTCCCCTCTTTATCCCTCTCCCATAGCCTACCCCATTTCCCTGTTCCCATTTATCTGCATATCGATTAGCAATTGTGACTACATTCTCTCTTAGATTTTCCTGAGTTCCCTGGAAAACTCAAAGATAAGGGGGCCTCTTTTATTTACCTTTGCATCTCCAGTGCCTAGAAGGGTGTCTGGCATATAAATGTCTATTGAATGGATACATATTTGTTAAATGGATAATTGAATGAAACACAGATGAGGCCCAATTCTCCTTACAGTTTCTCACATTTCATGATTTCCTGAGTTTGCCCAGCTAACTTACGTTGGAACAGGACACATTGAGCTAAGAAAGGTGACAATGGGACGCAGGGAGAGCAATGACTAACTCACAGCCCGTAGCCCTGTATTCTCTACCCTCCTCCTCACACACTTCTTGATCTTCTCCTCTTGCTGTGTGCTGGTTCTCAGGGCTCCCTGGAGTAGCCAGAAGTGGATTCCATCATGGCAGAACTCAAGGTGGAGACCCGAGCCAGCGTAGACTGGCAGAAGCGCTGCCTGGCCTTGGAAACCCAGCTCTTCCGGTTCCGCCTGCAGGCCAGCAAGATCAGGGAGCTGCTGGCTGACAAGGTGAGTCCTGGAGACCTAACCTCATCTCAGAGGTCTGTGTCCGCTAGGGCAGGAGTTAGGGAGAGTTAGAGAAGGTAAACTTTCTTTTTTCTAGGTATTAATTAATTTTGTTTTAATTTTTAAAAATATGTTTATTTATTTTTGAGAGAGAGAGAGAGAGCACAAACAGGGGAGGGGCAGAGAGACACGGAGACACAGGATCCAAAGCAGGCTCCAGGCTCTGAGCTGTCAGCACAGAGCCTGACACCGGACTCAAACTCATGAACTGTGAGATCATGACCTGAGCCGAAGTCAGACGCTTAACCTACTGAGCCACCCAGGTGCCCCTTAATTAATTAATTTTTAATTGAAGTATATTTGACATATAACATTATATAATTTAAGGTACACCACATGTTAATCTGATACATTTATATTTTGCAATGTGGCTGTCTTTGTAGTGGTAATTAGCACTTTTATCACATTATGTAATTGCCATTTCTTTTTAGGGGTTGGAATAATGAAGTTCCAGTTTCCTAGCAAGTTTGATGATTATAATACAGTACTCTTGTCTGTATTCACTATACTGTGCATTAGATCCCTAGGGCCTATTTACTACTCATTGCAAGAAGGTGAACTTTTTTTTTTTTTTTTTAATTTTTTTTTAACGTTTATTTATTTTTGAGACAGAGAGAGACAGAGCATGAACGGGGGAGGGTCAGAGAGAGGGAGACACAGAATCCGAAACAGGCTCCAGGCTCTGAGCTGTCAGCACAGAGCCCGACGCGGGGCTCGAACTCACGGACTGTGAGATCATGACCTGAGCCGAAGTCGGCCACTTAACCGACTGAGCCACCCAGGCGCCCCAACAAGAAGGTGAACTTTTAATAAGATGCCCTCCACACATGCAGAATGAAATCTAAGATAGTTATTTCTTTTTTAAGCCCAAATCAAAGCAATTTACTAAGCTATCATCATGCATTCTCTCCTGCTCCAGAGAAATGATAGACATCTTGGTCCTCCATTACCTCTTGAGTCAACTGGCTGTAGTGGAAGTTCTGTTATTCCCTTAATATTTCTTTTTCAGTGTGGGGAAGAAGGGACGATGTTTTACTGTTCACCCTGTATTAAGCAGACAAGCTATGAAAGGCAGCCTGATTTTCTAGTGACAAGGACACAGATTTTGGAGCCAGATCCACCTGGCTCTGCCACTTACTAGCTATGCTGTGTGACCCTGAGCAAGTCCCTTCACCTCTAAGGCAGGGACACAAATGTCTGCCTTTCACAGTTATTTTGAGATTTGTATCAGGTCACACATATAAAGGTTCTGGCATGGAATAGGTCTTAAATGGGAACGATTATTATCTTTACAGGTGTGGATGGGCTGGTCTGGGAAACTGACAACCATTTGTAATGTTTCTGTGGGAAGAGACAGTCTAAACACCTGACTTTCAGAGGCATTTTGGAGCATAACCTGTCTGGAGAGTAGAGTCCTGTACTAAAAAAAAAAAAATCTATCTATCTATCTATCTATATCTATGTCTGTCTATCTATCTATCTATCTTAGTTGAATCAACTCTTTTCTTTCTAGTTTTGCTTACATTATCCATCTCCTGAGCCAACCCTTCCTTCATAGTACAAAAGTAAAAATCAGTCCACCTCTCTCCAAGTAATGTTGAGGTCTTTATTAGTAAAGCCTGGGTAAAAGGCCTGTTTTATGATAGCCCCACAACCTGGAGTCCAGGAAGACAAGTTATTGGCGTTTCCCCTGCATTTCCACTGCTGAGGGTAATGGCCCTCGACTAGCCTGGATTAGAAGTTGTGAACTTTGGGTCTGTTGGCATTGCTGTCTACTAGTTCAGGCTTTGCGAAACAGAGACCAGCAGGGTTCCTATGGATATGGTTCAGATACTGCCAAGAGAAAGGGTAGAATTCAGCCATCTCAGGTAAAGGGAAATGGGCTTTAGATAGTAGTTCTCAAAGGGTGGTCATGGGACTATCCAGGCCAGAAATCTGGAGCACTTATTAAGCGTGTGCATTCCTGGTCCCCTCCCCAGTCACATATCCTAAGGCAATGTTCTCAGACTTTACAGTGTACAAAACTAATTTCTGGGAGCTTGTTAAACATGCAGATTATGAGCAGCATCCCTAGGATACCTGGATCAGGAGGACTGGGGTGGGGTAGGAGGGAAGGAAAAGATAAGTAAGGATCCTCCAGCTGGTCTAAAACACATCTCAGAGGGAAGAGACTTCTGTTTCTAGTGATATGGACCACAAAATAACCTTTAAGAAAGACTGCTATGAAACACCTAGAAATACTATATTAAATATTTAAAATATTTTTCTCCGTGCAGAGCCATGCACTGAGAAGAGTAGGAGGAATCCTCAGCCAGCGAAATGAAGAAGTAGAACCCAAGTGGTATTCAACTCTGACAGCTGAGTGGGACGGGCTGTGTGGCTGGCCTCCCTGTAGTAATGAAAGGTTTGAGGTTTGAGTTTTAGCATCTGTGGAGACAGAGATGAGGTCTGATCAGTTGGAAGCTGGAGCTGAAACTGAAACTTTCATGTAAAGTCAGTACTGTCGGGGCACCTGGGTGGCTCAGTTGGTTAAGCATCTGCCTCTTGACTTCAGCTTAGTCATGATCTCATGGTTTGTGGGATCAGCTGTGAGTCAGGCTCTGTGCTGATAGCACGGAGCCTGCTTGGGATTCTCTGTCTCTGTCTCTCTCTCTCTCTCTCAGCCCCTCCCAAGGTCACATTCTCTCTCTATCTCTCTCTCTCAAAATAAATAACTAAACTTAAAAAAAAATCAAGTCAGGACTGTCAAAGTAATATAAAAAGATAAGGAAAAGAAAATCATCTACCAAGACAGGGAGATGACAGAACAGTTTCTCAGACTTAGCCAATGCTCTGGGCACAAAAAACAAAAAGCAAAAGGAAAGTACGCCCTGAGAACCTGATGATGGTATTGGTTTAATATTAGAATTTATATTATTTGTGTGGATTAGGAACCTTAAGTTCTGGGCCAGTGATACCCCTAGGACCCTAGATACAGACACAGAACCTCTCTGGAGAAACAAAACCTCAACCCAGATTATACAGGATCCTCACAGGCAAAAACGCCATGATAAAGATGAATATATGATCCAAAATGACTAAATACTTGAGAGAATAATTTTTACTGAGTTAGAGTCCCCATACACAACAAACAAGTAGACTAGGTCCCTCAAGAACTTCAAATAAGGAGCTGTTGGCAAGTTCCTTCAATATTATTGAATAAAATTGAATTCCTTCAAATTGTTGAAGATGTAATGAAGTGATTGAACACACAAGGCAAGAATAAGACGCTATTCAAAAAGATTAGGTAGACTTGAAAAAGAACGAAATAGAACTGCTAGAAGCAAAAAATGTTTTCATTGTATAACTAAATGTTCAATAGATAAATTAAATGTCAGATTAGGCACCATTGAGACAAGCTTAATGAATGGAAAGGTGGACCTGAGGAAGTCATCCAGAATGGAGCCCAGAGAGATAAAGGCACGGAGACTGAGACACGGATGCTAGAATGACAAGATCCTATAAAGTTCCAGAGGTGGAGAAGAGAATGAAGGAGAACATTACTCAAAGAGATAATGGTTTAAAAATTCCCAAACTTAAAAAAATATGTATTTATTTTGAGAGAGAGAATGAATGCACAAGTGGGCTAGGGGCTGAGAGAGAGATGAAGAGTAAGAGAATCCCAAGCAGGCTCTGCACTGTCAGCATGGAACCCACTGTGGGGGCTTGATCCCTTGACTGTGAGATGAGGACCTGAGCTGAAATCAAGAGTTGGATTTGCTTAACCAACTGGGCCACCCAGGCGCCTCTAAAAACTCACAAACTTGTTGAAAGATGTGAAGCCTCAGATTTGGGAAGCAGAATGAATCTAAGCAGTATAAATTTTTTAAAAAATCCGTGCTTACTGTATTAGCTAGATTATAATTCAGCTGCTGTAAGAAAGAACCCAAGGTCACAATGGCTTAAACCCGACAGATGTTTATTTCCCTCTCGTGTAACATTCCAGACATGAGCTGTATAATTCTAGGGTGACGCCTGCTGTAGGTTTGAAGAGGAGGGTTCACCATGATGTCCATATTCCAAACCCGTCCCTTTTAGTGGTGACCCGAAGGTTCCATTCATTGCTTCTCCTCATATCCCATTGATCAAAACTCATTCACATGGTTGTACCCAGCAGCAGGGAAGATTGGAAAGCGTAGTCTTTATTCTGGAGAACTACGTGCTCTGTTGAAAGTTGGAGGCTGTTATTTGTATGAGAGAGAGAGGAGAACAGGTACTGGGGAACATGTAGCAGTCTGTAAGTCTGAAATTTAAGTCTATAATAATGGTAATAAGTAGAAATAGAGTATATAACTTATCAGTAGAGTAGGGAAATGTAATAAAGTCTATTAAATCCAGGCTGGGAAGAAAATGAAGAGTATTTTTAAAAAATGGAGTAAATAGCACAAAATGCAATGGTAGAAATAAATCCAAATGTATCAGTCATAAGGAGACATATATAAGAAATCTTTTGGGGCACCTGGGTGGCTCAGTCGGTTGAGCGTCCGACTTTAGCTCAGGTCATGATCTCACGGTCTGTGAGTTCAAGCCCCGCATCGGGCTCTGTGCTGTCAGTTCAGAGCCTGCAGCCTGCTCTCTCTGCCCCTCCCCTGCTCATGCTCTGTCTCTCTCTCTGTCAAAAATAAATAAACATTAAAAAATAAATAAATAAATAAATCTTTTTATATACAAGAATTTAGCATTGCTATAAGAAAAATTGGGAATATCCTAAATGTCTGTCAACAGGGAGGTGTTTAAGTATATTGAGTGTATTTGTACAATGGAATACGACATTGCCGTTAAAAATGAATCAAGTGAGGGACGCCTGGGTGGCTCAGTCGGTTGAGCATCTGACTCTTGATTTCAGTCTGGGTCATGATCCCAGGGTCTTGGGGTCTTGGGATTGAGCCCTGCATCAGATTCCGTGCTGAGTGTGGAGCCTCCTTAAGATTCTCTCTCTCTTGGGGTGCCTGGGTGGCTCAGTTGGTTGAGTGGCCGACTTTGGCTCAGGTCATGATCTCACGGTTTGTGAGTTCAAGCCTCGTGTCAGACTCTGTGCTGACAGCTCGGAGCCTGGTGTCTGCTTTGGATTCTGTCTCCCTCTCTCTCTGCCCCTCTCCTGCTCATGCTCTGTCTCTCTCTCTCTCTCAGGAATGAATAAATGTTAAAAAAAAATTTGTTTTTAAAATTCTCCATCTATCTCTGTCTCTCAAAAAAAATTAAAATAATAAAAATGAGTCAAGTGAGCTACATATGTAAGACTAACCAATCTCAAAAACCAACACTGAACAGAAAAGATCAGGAGAATGTATATAGAATAATATGGTTTATATAAAGTTTTAAAACCTAAAGCTTGTTGTTTAGGGGTATATCAAATGAGGTAAAATGTAAATACAACCAAGTGTGGGGTAGATGCTAGAAGGGGAGGAGTGAAATCTGGGAAAAGCAGACGGGAGCTTTATGTACCACTCTGTAGGGGCCCGTTTCTTAAAGACATCAGAAGCATATATGACAGAAATTAAGATTTGATAAAGCTGAATGGTGGATACATATTTTAAAATGTTATTCTCTATGTGTTTCCTGAACTATTACATGATAAAAAGTGTGTTAAAGTGCCTTCCTCCTCTATTCCCCAGGGTCCTTAAATATATCCAGATACACCTCTCTCCACAGCCCCTTGGGTCTGGGTAGGTTGAACTTTCATAAGATCATAAGATTGGCCCCATCTTCTCTTCCAGGCTGCCTTTGATTGTCATGTAGCCAGAATGCCCTTCCATAAAAGGTTGGGAGCTCAGAGTGTGACTTGGGTAAAGAAAGGGAAGCATGCAGACACAGGGCAGAAGAGACTGAGGTGTGGGGGGAAGAGAGAGAAAGAAATCTTGACTAGGGATCACAGGCTGGAAGAATTAAGTACAGAAGAGTACTGAGACATTAGCCTGACACCAGACCTTTTGGCAGGAAACCTTAAAGCCATAAACACCATGTTGCTCAATGCCGGGGCTGTGCCTGTCACCTATATTCATCTCCAAACCAACAGGACAGGTTCAACAGTTCACTTAGAGATTTTCCCCAGTACGTCAAGGTAAGTTTCAGATCAGGAAGAGATGACTCAGGCTTCTCAGGAGAGCTGGGGCTGGGGCCAAGCCCTGATCTCGGTCCTATCTCTCACTGCTCTTAGAGCTTACTAGTTAATCATCACCCCCTCCACCTCTATGCGCAACTCACCCACCCATGGGGCTTGCACTGCCTGGATGACCACTGGCCATGCAATTGCTCACTGCTGGTTGTGCAGGGCAAGCCAAACCTGGGTGCTTCCCAGGGGTCCAGCCCTTCCTGGGATCAGATACTGCCCACTGGCTGCTAAGGCTTGGAAACATGCCCTTCCTCTTTCCCCACCCCACAGCCTGCTCACACCTGCCTCCCTCTTGCAGAATTGCCATTCTGGACATGGAATGATCTGTGTTAAAAAGCAAAAAAAATTTTTAAAGAAAAGATGTCAAGACTACCACATAATCCCTCACCTGAGGGTGAGAGAGGAAATGGAGGATGGGAAGAAGAAGCAGTATCAGACCTTATTTCTGCTGTTAACGCTTCACCAGGTCTGGTTTGCCATTGCCATGGACACTCAGACTGCCAGGGCCAGGCATTCTGGAGCCAGGTGAATTGTGGGCTCATTTCCTGTCCAGTATAGGAGTTGAGGGAATGGCTGATGTCTTGGAGTTCACATCATGCTCTGTTCCCTGGGAGCCCTTCTCCCTGCTGCCTTGCTCTCTTCCTTAGTATGCTGAAGAAGTCATAAAGGCTGTTCAGATCAATTTAAAACTTTTGATTCTGTTCTAGGAGGCTTTATAGATGGATATGAAAGCCTCTTGAATTTTTTTTTCATCCTTGCTTAAACTTGTGCTTCAGTTATTCCATCACAAACGTGGGAATGTAATAACTGTCCTCAGACAAGCTATCCACAGTAGTAATTACTATGAAAAAACATGGCATCAGTATTAGAACTAACACAGGTTTTAAACTTTTAATTTACTCTGTCTGCTTCCAAAAGGGATTTCAGTGGATTTATTGAAAAGAAGTAATGTAATTAAACATCTCTCATTTTTAGCTTGAATATGTATTTTTTAATATTTATTTATTTATTTATTTATTTATTTATTTATTTTGAGAGAGGGCAAGTGTGATGGGGGAGGGGCCGAGAGAGAATCCCAAGCAGGCTCCCACCGTCAGCACAGAGCCCATCCCCAGGCTTGATCCCACAGTGAGATTATGATTTGAGACAAAATGAAGAATCAGAAGCTTAACAGACTGAGCCATGAGCCACCCTGGAGCCTCTTAGCTTGAATATTTTTAACTGAAGCAACTTTTCCCAAGACCCATTCCAGTGGGATCCTGTGCACTTCCTATTTTCTAGAATCCCCTACTACAACCAAGATTTTGAAATGCACTAACTGAGTTTTACATTTATATACCACAAATTTAGTTCAGGACTTTTTTTTGAACATACAAATGGTTCAGTTCAGTCCTCTGAAACAAAAGAACAATGACTGTTGCTCCTCCCCCCTCAGACCATGGATTATACAGAGGTGGCAATTCTGTGTAGGCATCAGCTTCCCAATGTATGGATAGAACACAGAGCCCAGAAAAACAGATCTTTAAATACCTCAGAATTTACAAAAAGCCCAAGTACTGTAAAAGGAGGGTACCTGTAGTGCTGTCAGGACTAGGTGGAAATTTGTTGAAGTCTGCATAAAGCCATCACAGCATTGGCCTTAGCTGACGGATCCAATTTGCTTTGGGAGCAGATACCTTCTAGAACTTTTATTCACTGTATACGAGCTCATATGTGTGTGTGTATCTGAGTAAAGAGAGAGGCTTTTTATTCTCCTAACCCATTTTTTCTGTATTTTTTCTGGAGCCATATATTGATAGAGCTCTGTACTCCTCTGTAAAGCTATTTGAGAAGCCCTGTGCTGTTGGGGACTTGGCCCTGGATGTATCCCTGAAGGATCAGCTTTGCTTTGCCGTCTGTGGCCAGTCTAGTGTTTTTTCAGAGTGTGGTCTGTACGCCACCTGCATGAGTATCAACTGAGATTTCTGGGGCACGGACCCAGGAATGTGCTCAGAAAGAAAATCTCAGGCTACCCAACTAAAAACCTCTGTGGGCAAGGCCTAGGAATCTGCTTAGAGTAAGCTCCATGTGGGTCCTGACCCCCCTGAAAGTCTGAGATCTACAGCCATGAACTCTTGCCACAGCCTTGCCTCGACCTCATTCAGCTGTCCTTCTAGCGGACACCTTGAGCCCGATGTGCCCCAAAGGAGCAGTGGAACTGACAGAGAAGACTCATTGCCCTTTCTCTCTCTTTCTTTTTCTTTCTTTCTTTCTTTCTCTTTCTTTCTTTCTTTCTTTCTTTCTTTCTTTCTTTCTTTCTTTCTTTCTTCCTTTCTTTTCCTAATGTTTATTTATTTTTGAGAGAAAGGGACACACAGAGCTCAAGCAGAGGAGGGGCAGAGAAAGAGGGAAACACCGAATTGGATGCAGGCTCCAGGCTCTGAGGTGTCAGCCCAGAGCCTGAGGCGGTGCTTGAACTCACGAACCCTGAGATCATGACCTGAGCTGAAATCAGGTGCTTAACTGAGCCACCCAGGTGCCCCTCTCCTGCCTTTTCTCCAGGACAGCCCCATGGTCCTATATTTTATATTTTGGGGACTAAGCATATGATTTTCACTGAAGGAAAGATCTAATAAAAAAAAAGTACAGTTGAAAGCCATTATGTTTGATTACAGATAACAATTAATAGCTAAAACTGGGGGTTGCTACTCACGTGCTTGCAGGCAACTTATGTGAGCCAGATGGGTTCTAGGGAGAATTCAAGGGAACATGCTAGAGCTGGAGGAAGAAGCCACTTACTGCTGTAAGAAAATGTAACCCTAGCATGTCAGAGCTGAGTTTTCAAGGGAAGCTGGAAGCCAGGGATTGTATTGTGGAATCTCAGTTTTCACCTGACATATGAGATTTGTATGTGAGAGGTACAGTGGCCAACAGTACAACAGATTCCGGAGCCAACCCTCCTGAGTTTGAATCCTGGCTCTCCCTCTTAGCCATGGGACCTATCAGCTGAGTTACCCAACCCTTGTGCATCAGTTTCCTTATCTATACAACAGTGATAATAGTAGTGCCTGCTCCTGCCTATTGTGAAGAAGATTAAATGAGTTGATACATGTAAAGTGCTTAAACCAGTGCCAGACACACAGCAAGTGGCCTTGTTTAGTTATATCCGTGTCAGCTAAATGCTCCTAACACGGTAGGCAAAACACCCTGTAGGCTAGTAGTTAGCAACCTCTGGTTTAAAGCCATTCTCGCTGTAGATGGATCATAAGTAGGAGAGCCATATAATTTATCATCTAACCCAGGACACTTTGGAGACAGAAAAGAAGGCTCTGCTACTAATTATTCTGGGATAACAGGTGAACACCAGACTGTCCCAGGCAAACTGGTCTCCCTGATTCTAAGTGTCTTCTCTGTGTACAAAAAACCAACAAATAGCTAACTGTAAACTGCTCAGTAAGTGCCAAGTTGTGCACGTGAGCTTTAAATGAGGCATCTCGTGTAATATTCCCAACAACCCTAGGAGGTGGAGAGTCATTACTCTTTTTTTTTTTCCTGGTGAGGAAACTGAGGCACAGAGCTGTTAAGGAACTTACCTAAAGGCACACCATGGCAGAGCCAGTCAGGTCCAACCCTTAGTGCTAGCCCCGTCCCAATCTCTCCAGTGGGTGCAAAGCAGTGGTAAGAAGGTTGAACCCCCTTTTCAAAGGGATAGCTGAGCACCAGCATGGCCCAGCTCTTGGCTCAGGCCACAGCTCAGGATTGTGTTGGGAGCTCATGCGAGTGCCTACTGGTCTCACTGCCATGGGGCTGCCATTTCACAGCATCATGAGTATAACAAGGAGCTGTGGACACGGGGATTAAGTACCAGGTTGCTGCCAAGTGCATTTCATCGGGTTGCTCCAGCCAGTATCAGAGCAGCTTATTTATGAGTCTCATGTGCCAGTCACAGCTGGTGAAAGTGGATCCGCCTAAAAAGCACTAAAAGTCAGCCGCCCAAACCTGACACCTACTTGGCTGGTGGATCACCCCAGGCCCACAGACTAAAAGGACAGCTGAGGACACGGTCCTGGGGAACCCTCTGATAGGAGAAATAGAACCTAAATAAGTGGTGGCCCCACTTATTTAGCAAGCTTAAAGAACAGTCTGCCATTGTGAAAAGTATTGATGCTGGCATTAAATGAAGTTTGAATACTCTAAGAATGACGTTCCAGCATAGACACACCTGGAGTATTCCTGTGGCAGTGGAGAGAATAGGCTTTCGTAAAAACAGGGAAACATAATGTTAAAAATATTCTTTTTGGGATGCCTGGGTGGCTCAGTTGGTTAAATGGCCAACTCTTGATTTTGGCTCAGGTCATGATCTCATGGGTTCATGAGTTCAAGCCCCACATCAGTCTCTGCACTGATAACACAGAGCTTGCTTCAGATCCTCTGTCTCCCTCTCTCTATGCCCTTCTCCCATTTGCACACATGCTCGCTCTCTCTCTCTCTCTCTCTCTCTCTCTCTGTCTCTCTCAAAAATAAACAAATGTTAAAAATTTTAAAAAACATTCTTTTCAAACAAAGATGGCAAGTTGTTGGTAATTGTTGGAGCATAGTGATAGATACATGGATCGTTATACTCTACTCTTTAAAAAGTTCCAGATGTTCAAAATGTTTTCAATGTTCAAACATTAGTTTTAGAAGAAAAAAAATGCTCCAGCATAAAGATGAATACCAAATGCTTTGAGTTTTGAGTGTCCCAGCCAGGAAGGTAAGAACAGCTGAGAGCCTGTAGCAATATGGGGACCCTGTGGCAGCCAGCCCGAGAATGGGAGGAGACCCCAGGCTCTGCAAGGTGCCTTCCTTTCCATTTGCTTCAGCGATAGCATACTTTAAGGGGATGTCTAGTAGTAAAATCTTGAGGGGAAAAATGCTCACCTTGTTGTCAATAACAGAGTGATTTCTGGCTCTGACCAGTGTCATTGACCACTCTTGACCCAAATGGAAATGCCCAGCTGGGAGGTAGGACTCCAGTACAATTCTGTTCTTCACTCTACCTTGGTTTCTCCATCTATAAAATAGGAAGACAGGTTTTTCTCTTGAATGAAATTTGAAAATATCAGACCGTTGTTAGAGAAGGTTATGGATATGAGAGATCATTTCCTATAGAAATCCTATGTGTTCTGAGCTACAAAGCAGATGTTAGATCAGAATGGTCCAGCTGAAGATTAATCTAGGAAACTTGTCAAGAATCCACAGCCTTCCCATTCAATATTTCATTGTATTTTTATTTTATTTTATTATAGTTTTTTTTTCAGTTTGTTTATTTTGAGAAAGAGAGGGAGGGAGGGAGAAAGGGACAGAGAATGAGAATCCCTAGCAGGCTTTGCACTATCAGTGCAGAGCCTGATGCAGGACTCGAACTCACAAACCATGAAATCATGACCTGAGCCCAAACCAAGAGTCGGACACTTAACCAGCTGAGCCACCCAGGTGCCCCGTTTTTTATTTTATTTTATTAAGTAATCTCTATATCCAATGTGGACTCGAACTCACGACCCCAAGATCAAGAGTCCCATGCTCTACTTACTGAGCCAGTCAGGTGCCCTTCATTATATTCTTTAAAAAATTAAATGCTCCCAGCGACTATATTAGAGTTGCTTCTAAGGTGGGCCAAAACTTCAACTCTGGCTAGCTTCAGCAAATGGAATTTATTTGGGGGATCCTGGGACAGCTCACAGAACTAAAATAATTGCCTAACAATCATGACTTAATGAATTTTGTGCACAGTCTCTTGTGCAGCCCCTGCCTCTTTTCTCTGATTCCTCAATCCCAGATGTCAGATTCCTAGGGACAGAGAATCTGGCCTAGTCAGGTCTGGTGCCAAAGAGGGATGGGATATATAGTACTAACCTGGTCACGGGGGGCCACTGCTGTGTGTCATTGTACACTTCCCTGACCAAATAGAATTCTTGTTGCTCTGGGGGCAACCACCCCTATAACCATAATATCAGTTTATGCTATGCTGTTATCTTCTCTGTAATTGCAAAGAAACGTTTGAAGGTCAAGGGATTCTTGTAACACAGGCTCTAGGGACTATTTGATTTTGAATGTTTATTTGTTTATTTATTTAGAGAGTGTGAGCGGGGGAAGGGCAGAGAGAGACAGAGATAGGATCCAAAGTGGGCTCTGCACTGACATCAGCAAGCCTGATGTGGGGTTCACACTCATGAACTGTGAGATCTTGACCTGAGCCGAAATTGGGCACTCAACTGACTGAGCCACCCAGGTGCCCCTGTTTGATTTTGCAAAGGCCACCTGACTCTGACTGATGCCTGCATCTGGCAAGGACCAGTCCACTCTTTCAGGCTTGAGTCAAGAGGCTTGATCTTTTTTTTTTTTTTTTTTTAAGAGAGAGAGAGAGAGAGTGCAAGTAGGGGAGAGGGAAAGAGGGAGAGGAAGAATCTTAAGCAGTCTCCATGCTCAGCATGGATCCCAACACAGGGCTCGATCCCGTGACCCTGGGATTATGACCTGAGCCAAAATCAAGAGTTAGACACTCAACTAACTGAGTTACCCAGGCACCCCTTGTTCATGATTATTAAGCCCAGGAGAGGAAGGAAAGAAGAGATGTAGGCATCCTTGGCCTGAGCACATGAATGCCTATCAGAGGTGGTCCTGTCCATTGGAAGTCCAAGGGGCATTTTTGTCCCATGGGTTGTAAATCTTGAGTTGTACTTGGGATACTCAGATCCTTTCTGAAAGCATCTCTATCACCCCAATCTCAAGAAAAAGGAAAAAATGGGTAAGGAAAGGCTGCCCTGTGAAAAGAGGTGCCCCAGGTTCTCAAACATAAACCACTGCCAGGGAACTTTCCTTTCACTGCCCAGCACCAACCGGGGGGGGGGGGGGGCTCCTTCTCTTCCATCCTTTAATCAAGAATGGAAGGCAGAATTTCTCTTGAGCAGACAAGAGATTGGGAAAGAGAGAAGGGATTAATTGCTCAGTTTGCTGGTAAATATCAAGCCAGGGTCAAGGCCAAAGAGAGAAGGTTGAGTAGCTGGAGAAAGGCTAGATCTGCAGAGATGAGGTGGGCAAGGGCTGGCCTGGAGCTTGGAAGATGAGGTCTGTACAGCCTTCCGGAGGATAGGGCTGGTCTGTTAAGTCTCTAGTGTATGTTTAATGCATACATGTTGCCTGAGGGCAAGGCAGGGTGGGGAAGGAAGCAGGTGACTTTATTGGGCCACACAGCACAAGGCAGCAGGTGGCTCCTGATAGGGTGAGTCGGATGTGTGACGCTTCTGCAGAGCCTTTGTGTGATGGTGTACATGGTCTAGTGCATGGCGGAGCCCTGACCAAGGAAGGATGGGAGCTGAATTCCAGCCCATGCTCCACTTACCATGAGCTTGTGAAGCTGCAGAGATGATGTGGGCTTGTTAGCATCTCCTTAGCCTTCAGCTTACAGCTGGTCCCTGATGAGCCTACATATGGAGGTCCTTTCGCTTGGGCCAGTTGGCATAAGATTCCAGAATTGCTGAGGTCCTCGGACTTGAATGGCATGCCTCTACTGGTAGTAAGGTGGAATTTTTTTAAATGTGTCTTGAGTTTCTCTGTTTGAGATTAAAGAAGTCAAATAAGGTGATACCTATAAATGCCATTTATAGTCCAAGGTGTCCTTGATAAGGGATAAATATTTTTCCCCAGCCAGTGAGCTATCCTTGGCTGGAAAGGAACATTCTCTTACTGCTGACATGGTGGGGTCTCACGTGGGAGCACGTTCCATGCCAGGCATGTGGCGAGCCGGTACTGCCTGGGACTTGGCGCTGAGGAGACTGAGGGCTGAGGGCAGCACTGCTTCCTGAAGAACGATGTGGGACACGGCTGCCCCATGTAGGTACCCCACACACAGGAGAAAGAACTAGGCTTTTACTCGTTCAGCAGAGAGGACAGCAGCTCTAAGCTCTTTACCTGCCTCATAAATTCAGGATAAGGGAGCAGAGGGTTGCCATGAAAATCTTTGTCTTGATACCCTTGAGCCACTTAAATTGAGATGAACAATTTAAGCTCAATTTAAGCCTGTGTGGAGTGTCCACACAATTTACTCACGTTGCCCTGATGCCATGGTTGGAGTAGAGACACCCACCTACATTAGTCCTTCCTCTCTGGTTGAGCAGATGCAGGAGCTGGAGCAGAGGCTGCTGGAGGCAGAGCAGAGAGCAGAGAATGCGGAGACCCAGGTAACCGGGGCAGGGGATTGGTGGGACTGTGCAGCAGAAATGGCCGTTGGCCTTTCCTGATCCTTTTCATGGACACACACAGACATACTCATCACCCTGACAAGCTCCTTATGGGGACAAGGAAAACCAGCAGTCATGTGATAGTTCTGAACAAATTAAGGTTCATGGAGCTCTCTTTGGGCATGAAGGAGTCTTTGGGTAAGGGTTAGTGCATGAGTGGGTGGCTGGATTAGTCCACACAGGCCACGTTATGCTGAGGTAACAGGTCTGACGTCTTAGCAGCTTCTCCCATTTATTTCTTAGTCATGGTATCTCTCCATTGTGGGTTAGCTGGGGATTCTGCCTCCCATAGGGACTTAGGGGTTGAGGCTGCTGGAGCTCTCTCCAGCTTCCACCAGGACCCTCTGAAACATGCCGCCTCCTTGGTTGCCATGGCAGGAAGAGAGCTCTTAAATACTTCAGCCTAAAAATGCTGAGTCACTCCATTCAGACCCACTGGCGGGAGTGAATTCCATGGCCATCTGACTATAAGAGGTCTGGGAAATATTGAAAGCACAGGGCCATTCAGTGAACAGCAAATATCTCTGCCACAGTGAGATTTAAGCAGTTTCTCTCTGGGCTGTTTGTCCTGCCCAGCTTGTCCCTGTTGGGGTCCCCAGAGTTAGATGGCCTGATACCCAGCCATTTCTTTTTTGTCAATTCCTTAGTTTGCCCAGATGAGGCTTAATAAATGGTTATTGACTTAATTGGCCCCAACTGCTCTGGGTGAGGGCTCTGCCTGTGAATCATGGGCTGGGGTGTCAGGAAGTATCCCAGGGCATGTGAGCAGCTATTTCACACACACATCCCAACCCTGTGTGATGATGGTACTTTTAAGGTGGGTGTGATGGAGGAAAAGGTGAAACTGTCCAATCTGAAGAATGTGGACTCAGCCGGCAGCCTGCACCGGAAGTACCAGGAATTGCTGAAAGCCATGCAGAGCAAAGATGAGCTTATCAGCCAGCTGGAGGCACAGCTGGAGAAGCAGGTAAGTGCTGACTGCAGAGCGGCACCAATGCCCTCTGCAGCATCCATTGCCATTGGCCACACCTTCATGAACAGACCCCCTCTGCTTGAGCCCTCCGTTGGTGGGGAGCTCACTCCCTCCTGAGACTGTTCTTTTGCATGGAGATTTAACTATTAGAAGGTACATTGGGAGCCAGGCAGGGGATGGATATAGTGGGGAAAGAACCTTGGAGGCAAATTGATCTGGGTTTGGATCCCCTCGCTAGCACCTGCTGCTCTCTGTGGGCAAATAAGTCATTGATTCACATTTTACACATCTGTAAGGTGGGGGTTATAATACGCCATAGGGCTGTCCAGAGAGTGAACTCAGGTATCAGACATGAAGTTGGTGTTTGGTAAGGAGAGCCTGTCTTTCTCCACCCTGGCCTTGACATGACACCTGTGGTTATCAGAGCAGCTCACAGCTGGGCAGTCAGCATTGGTCACCTGGTTGGCCAAAGTTTCTCACTGAACTTGAGCAGGCAGAGGCCAAAGTTGCTGCCTCCTCTGAGGCAGGCAAGGCCTCTTGTCTTGAGCACATGGGTGCCCAGGAGAGGCCCCTGCCCAGCATTCCAGCCACAGTTAGCCCCTTTGCTCCAGAAAGGGTATCTGAGAAACATCAGTCCGCCAATTCCCTGTATCTAGCCACCTCCCCTTTACAGTTCAGTTAACTTCATCCGATGCTGTGCCTTCCTTCTGTCCTTGGCCTTACCTACTGGTTATCCCCTGGTGCCAGAGTGCCATTATTTCCAACAAACACCCTTACAGTGTGACCAGATGACTTTTAATTTTCCACATGAGTATTCTTCCATGAAGGTCCCAGCTAGTCCCAGAAGTATTTTCCCACCATCACAGGCAAATTTGTAATCATTCATCAGCATTCACTGAACATACCCATTGTGCGATGTGCCTTTGTATGTTCTGGGGCACCCCAGCATGTGTTCCTGAAAAATCATGGAAAAATAGAATGTGGACATATGCAATCTTTAGCCAGTCATTCATTGACTTTAAAGATACCTTACCTCCTTTTTTGAGTGGTTCACAGAAGTGGCAGCATCTGGGGATTAGTGGGCAAAATGATTCATGCTGAAGCTTAGATCAGAAAAAAATCCTTTTACAATAATAAAAGGTCAGAATAGAAAGAATGCTGTTCTACAAGTCCGTAGACCTGGGTTTAGTTCTGGCTGTGCTGCCCAAACTGACAGAGGCAAGTCACTTCACCCTCTGGGCCTCAGTTGCTGCAGCCCTATAAAGAGGGTATCAAACTAGGTCAGGGGTTGGCAGACTAGTCCTTTAAAGGGCCAGATAGTAAGTACTCTCTGGTCTCTGTTGCAACTCTTCAGCTCTACTGTTGTATCACAAAAGTAGACAATTCGTAAATGAATAGGCACAGCTGTGTTCCAGTACGGTATTTATAAAAATAGGCAGGGCAGGGGGAGTGGACCAGGTGGAGGCCTGGACTGTGGCCAGTTTGCAAACCTCTTAAACTGGATAACCTTGGGGCGCCTGGGTGGCGCAGTCGGTTAAGCGTCCGACTTCAGCCAGGTCACGATCTCGCGGTCCGTGAGTTCGAGCCCCGCGTCAGGCTCTGGGCTGATGGCTCGGAGCCTGGAGCCTGTTTCCGATTCTGTGTCTCCCTCTCTCTCTGCCCCTCCCCCATTCATGCTCTGTCTCTCTCTGTCCCAAAAATAAATAAAAAACGTTGAAAAAAAAAATTAAAAAAAACAAAACAAAAAAAAAAAAACTGGATAACCTTAAGGTCCTTCCAATGTTCATTGTGAATGTTTCTTGTGTATCAAAGGACAGCATTCCATTTTCATTTTGATTTTTTATGCAAGCCCTAACACTTAGGTTATTAACCAGTTTAGAGTTTTTTTGTTTTTGTTGCTTAAATAATATTGCAACTAATGATTCCTAAGCTGTGGGTTTGTTAAGTCAGCAGTGTATACATTTAAAACTTAACAGGGGCGCCTGGGTGGTTCAGTCAGTTAAACGTCTGATTTCAGCTTAGGTCATGATGTCGCAGTTCGTGAGTTCGAGCCCTGCATCGAGCTCTGTGCTGATAGCTTGGAGCCTGGAGCCTGCTTTGGATTCTGTGTCTCCCTTTTTCTCTGCTCCTCCTCTACTCATGCTCTTTCTCTCTCTCTCTCTCTCTCTCTCTCTCTCTCTCTCTCTCTCTCAAAAATAAATAAACATTAAAAAAAATTTTAACTTGACAGATACTATCAAATTGCTGCCCCAGAAGACCTTGCCAATTTGTATAAGAAGGATTGTTTTCCGGGGCGCCTGGGTGGCGCAGTCGGTTAAGCGTCCGACTTCAGCCAGGTCACGATCTCACAGTCCGTGAGTTCGAGCCCCGCGTCAGGCTCTGGGCTGATGGCTCGGAGCCTGGAGCCTGTTTCCGATTCTGTGTCTCCCTCTCTCTCTGACCCTCCCCCGTTCATGCTCTGCCTCTCTCTGTCCCAAAAATAAATAAAAAAAAAAAAAA
>NW_026057582.1:32656565-32681388 GCF_023721935.1 Panthera uncia | reverse complement strand
GTAGCCTGTGGTTTGTCCATTGAAATATAGTATCACTCATTTGGTCTAGTAGCCTGTGGTTTGTCCATTGAAATATAGTATCACTCATTTGGTCTAGAGCTGGATGAGGTTTGTAATAACAGTATCATCTGGATGTCAAAGGGCTTTTGGTCTTTTTCTTTCTTCTCTGGTAGTGTGCTATTATCAAGTGAAATTGTTATGAGCATTTTCAGAAGAATAGAAATGTAAATTAAATTATTTGTTAGCTAAAATGAGGCAACTACCTTTAGCATTTAAGGGAGAATCCATTTTTTTTCCCCAAGGCTTATTGTCCTCTTGGTTTAAAAGGCTTGGGCAGAGTGGAGTAAGAATGGTTAAAGTTGAAATTGGGAAGTTGAAACCTGTCTCCTCTTGATCATATGATCGCAAGTGTCACAAAAGAATGGGTCTCTTTATCAAGGCAAATTTAGATATTAAATTATATTTCAACCATAGTAGCATTTTTTAACTTATGTAAATCATAATTGACTTTATACTTTTCTATTCTTTTGTGAGGTGATCGCTTGTGGCTGCAAAATTGTTTATGGTTAGACCTGAAGATAACTTATTCTCATAAGGACACCTTCTATAGCTTAGTGTTTATTTGCAAAATAAACCACATTTCCCCCCATCCTATTAAAATGATGAAACCATTTTCTAGCATATGGAAACATTTCTGCCCCTCATGTTCTTTTGAGCAAATAACCCCATGTGATTTACAAATGTTGGTAAAAGCAGTAGATATTTCCAAAGGCTATTAGAATGGTCAAACTAGTATACAGGTATTTAAAATAAGTTCTTCATCAGATAAATCAGATAAATAAATCTTCATCAGGATAAATGATGACCAGAATGAATAAAGTATTAGTCACTCTTTCCAGTGTTTTAATTCCAGAATTCCTTTAATTTTTGTTGCTACTGTAAGTTTTGTTGATCCTAAAATAACGGTATCATTACAAAAGATCATCTCCTCAGATAATCAAATGCTGCCCAAACCAAAGGTAGAAAATTCTCCCTGGCTTCATTCATAAAGAAAATGATAACTGGAATTTTAAAAATGTTCAAACTTTGTAAGTTTTCAGCAACATTGCATGCAATGAGATTTTGGGGAAAATGCAACTTCAGAGCTCTCTGAGGATTCTAAAAGCAAAAATTTTTGTTGTTGTTGTTTTGTTTTGTTTTTAGCATGGAACTATTTTTGAATGAGATGTTTTTGGGCATTTTCAACTGAGTGTCCATAATTACACCAACTATTTTGTGAGACTTCATTAATTCAGCACATATTCTAGTCCTATCTACTGTAGGATACCATGCTAAGCATTGCAGAAGGAGAAAAATGATTAAGATTTTATTTCTGTCCTCAGAGAACTTACTATTTAGTGAGGGAGAGAGCATAAATATACAAACATCTACAGAACAAAGCAGGAAGAACCATCTGAAAGGACTCTGTGGACAAGCCAGATCTCATCCTCTTATTAAGATGAATGCTTCGTGAAAGAGGGCTTATGAACTGGACATTGTAGTACCTTAATTTGGACAGATTAAGATGGGGTTGGGGTAAGAGTTAGGCTTTTGGCAAAGACAAAAATGTGAGCAAAGATGGAGCAGAGGTGGAGATGTGGAGTTATTTAGGAACAGGGAGTAGCTGAGGTAGGATGAAGTATAGATTTTATGGAAGAGAGTGGTGGGAGATAAAATGGGAAGTGAAGCCTGGAGCCAGGTCATGGAAGGTTTTAAAAGATAACTGAAGAGGGGCACCTGGGTGGCTCGGTTGGTTAAGTGTCCAACTCTTGATTTCTGCTCAGGTCTTGATCTCACGGTTTATGAGTTCAAGCCTCACATTGGGCTCTGCACTGACGGCATGGAGCCTGCTTGGGATACTGTCTCCCTCTTTCTGTCCCTCCCCTGCTTGCTCTCTGTCTCTCTCAAAATAAATAAAAATAAACTGAAAAAAATTAACTGGAGATTTTGAACTTTATTTTCTAGGCAGTGGAGACTCCCATGAGGCTTTTAAGCAGCAACAGGATAGGAGCCAATAGCTATGCTTTAACTTGATTAACTGGAAAATACAACAGAGTAGGGAGAAACTAGAACTAAGAAGTGAAATTAAGAGGCCATTGCAGAGGCCCAGATTACATATAATAGGGGCCTGACATAAGTAAGGTATGGGAGTGGAAATGGAAGAGAAAGGAGAAACAATTGGTAGGCAGAATCAGCAGAACTGAGCAATGATTGGATGTGAGCAAAAAAGGAAAAGAGAATTTGAGGGAAGATTTTCATCTGGGTAACTAGGGCAGTGGTGATACCATTAACAAAACCAGGAATATGAGGAGGAGGAGCTGACTTGGGGAATTAACAAATAAGTGCTTGAGATGAATGTATATGGGGCATTTTGTTTTCTTTTACAAAAATGGTAAAGGAGGAGAAAGAAACAGGAAGAGAAGATTAAAGAGGAAACCTTAAGGAATACATACCTTTTGGGGTTTGAATAGAAGAAAAGAAGTTAGCAAGAGTGGTCAAAGAGGAAAGAGGTCTATCAAGAGGTCTCTCTTATGCTGTGTCACCCTGTGTTACTGAGGCTGCAGTAACTGTCCTTGCAGTCTCTACTGTCCTCCCCCAAAGCCTTTCCACTTATAGTGAATGGCCTTTTTGCCAAAGAACTGTGCCCTCACCCGACCCCAACCCCGAATTTTTGGGAAATCAGTTACAATAGCTCTCTAACTTGAGTTAACTCCATTGTTCTATTTAAACATCACAGAAGCCGTTATGACTGATAATCAACAGAATGGTATGAGGAATCAGAGGCTTGCAGTCTTAGTGCCAAGGTTATAGTGTCATTCCTGAGCTCATCGAATAGGTGAGATTCTTTGGGCTAATTTTCCCACTTGGGATGGACCCAGTGAGTCTGTTGCTTCTTTTCCTGTGTCTCATGAGTGAGGGAAATGATCATAGGCATTTTGTTGGTGTAGGTGCAGGCTGTCATGTTTGCTCTCTGTACCAGCATGTTATTTGGAAACAAGAGGTGAAAAAATTTTAGTGAAAGTTTAGTCTGAAGTGTCGTATGCTCCACAGAGGAGGAAATGAATGAGGATTAAAAAAGACCCCTGGGTTTGGTGGTTTTGAGATTACAGATGGCCTTTGAGAAGATAGTACAGTGATATGGGTGGAAAAATCCAGGAAGTTAAAGACCTTATAAAAATGAATTTAACTATTGTAAACTACTCTTTCAAGGTTTAGGAGATGTATGGGAGTAGAGAAATGAAATGTTAGTCATAGAAGGACTAAGGTGAAAGGAAGGCTTGTTTCCTTCTTCATCTTTTTTTGTTTTTGTTTTTGTTTTAATGGGAAAATAAACATCTTTGTAGGCAGAGGTAAAGGAGAGGAGCCTTTAGAGAAGGAGAGAGAAGGTACTGGGGATAGAGAGTCGATCACTGAGTGACAGATCCTGGAGTCTGGAAGCAAGGAGATCAAGTATATAGGTTGAGGTATTGACATTGGGAGGGAATATTTAGAGATCAGAGGTAAAGGAGGACAAAAGATAGGTAAAAGTACAGGGGAGCTTCCTGCTAGAGAGGACAGATGCTGAGAGAGGATATTCCACATGACCTCAGACATCTCATTAAGAAAAGTAAGGCCATTTGCTAAGACTGCGGAGAAAGAGGGAGGAGAAAAGATGGGGGGTAGTTGTAGTGAGAAGTAGTTAAAAGGAGATGAGTTGCAGTGAAGACACAATTGAGGATAGTTAATTTTATTTTTGCCTTTCTCTAGTAAAATAATAATTCTTCCCCTCCTCCTCCTCCTCGTCCTCCTCCTCGTCCTCCTCCTCCTTTTGCTTGAAAAGACAGAAAAAAATTCCATGAAAGTCTGTACTCAGAAATGTGAAGAATTTTGTTGTCAGCTAGTTAATACTGATGCACATATCTTGGATCTAGAAATATAAATGATGATGGTACTGTTATTGCTTATGCCTGGATCACAAAAAAACAATATACACTTAGGACTTGAAGAAGGTACTTTCAAATAGTATAAGAAAACAGAATATCTTTGGGGACCAAGAGTTTGTTCTAGGAATGTAGCTTGGAATTTTGCCACACATATCTTTTCTGTCACTCAGTGGCTGGTTTTGCATGACACAGTGTCTGCCTCCTCTTGTTTCTGATTTCTTCTGTTTCATAGGAAAGATATTTTTCTAGGTTTGGAAATACACCAAATCAAGAAACAGGCTAATATGTAAAAGATGTTTCACTCAATCCAAGAAGACTTTTAATTTTCAGAATTTGTTATTATAAAAGTAAAACATTATATATAGATATTGCTGATAGTTAAGAAAAGTGAGGCATTAAATGCTATGTGGCTAACACTAATTGTATTTAATGAACTTGACAAACATCTATAGAACAAAGCAGACTCGAATCATCTGAGAGGACTGTGTAGATAAGAGAGATCCCATTCTTTTTTGTAAAGGTGAATGCTTCATGAAGGAGGGGCATGTGAGCTAGACATTGT
The DNA here is from genome assembly GCF_023721935.1 of Panthera uncia. Lineage (NCBI taxonomy): Eukaryota > Metazoa > Chordata > Mammalia > Carnivora > Felidae > Panthera > Panthera uncia. The sequence continues at coordinate 32,676,864 of NW_026057582.1, read as the reverse complement.
AGTACATGTAGATTTTGGACAGATTATGATGGCATTGGGGTAAGAGTTAGGCTTTTGGCAAAGAAAATAGCGTGAGCAATGTTGGAGCAGAGGTGAAGATGTGGAGATGTGGTACATATTTAGGAAGCGACTTTCCTTAATTCCTTTTCTGAAAGTAAAGACTTTAGGTAGCTGCTTGATACTAGAGAGGACAATCAGTTCAGATAACACACATAACTTCTTTTTTTGTTCTGTTTTTTTTAATGGTAGTTGTCTGTTTTTTAGTTTTACCTGCTATTTTTAAACTGGAAAGAAGAAAAAGAGACACCAACGTCTTTCAGTTAAACTGAACATTGTTTTTAAAATACCTACTGTATATAAGAAGATGATGAACAAGATAAAGTTCCTAACCTCAAAAAGTACATACTCTGTTAAGAGAAATTTCACTTTGGAAATTTTAATCGTTTGAGCAGAATAATTTTAACTGAAAGTTCAATGTGTTAAATGGTATAAGCAAATCAAATCATGCATAATAGTTTATATTCTCATTTAGATTCTAGAGCTGTAGTATGTTAGTGATAGCCACATGTGGCTTTAAAAATGAATGAAAATTAAATACAATTAAAAATTTACACTGTTTACATTTCAAGCACTCAATAGCCACACCAATGGCTATCGTATTGAACAACACAGATATTTGAATATTTTCATTATTGCAGAAAACTCTGTTGGGTGATGCTGCTCTGGAGGTATAGAACATATTTTAATTGTTTTTGGTCAGGTTATTGCCTTGGTCATTTCATTTCTTCAACAAAACTTTATTAAGTGTCTACCACGTTCCAGGTGTTGTGCTAATTCCAGGTGATAATGAGAAGTCCTAGTTCCTGCCTACGTGACTCTCTCAGTCTTGTGGAGGTAGATATAAGTTACTTGGTGAATAAAATAGGATGTTGAAAGTGCCACTCTAGGAGGAGAAATCCAGGAGGCTGTGAACATATATAAAGTACAGAAGCAAAACTGAAGGTTTATTTTTAGGAAAAGGTGAGTAGGTGTTGATTAAAGTTGGAGAGAGTGCGTGAAAGGATGATCCAAGCACTGGAAAGCGCTTTCGTATAAAAAAACATGACACACACATTTGAGGTACTGAAAGATGTTCCCTGTGACTAGAGCCCAGATAGTCTGTAAGGTCTTTTAATTTGGAGTGTTTTAATGATGTAGTTAAAATATTTAAAGAACAGTCTCCCTTCTATTTTGAATCTGAAGGGAAAAGTTTTCCTGGTCCTTCTCACTATTTGGGGAGCTTGTATTTGTAGATCCCACAGTTAGAGGAGGACAAGAAAAGGTGAAAAGAAGGGAAATTGGAGAAAAGGAAAAAGGAAATGAGAATGGTTAGAGGAAATTTCAGAGAAATAAAACAGGTAACATATGCTGGGGAATAACAATACCATTTGTGTAACACATTCCCTATCTCTAGTCAAAATTTCAGATCAGCTGTTTCAAAAGTTCATGTTCCAAATGGTTAAGTTGGTATCATCAAGTATATTATGCAAGGATATTTTTTATAAGGGATTTAAAAATTGAATTTCTATCCTGATTCAATTCATTAGAAATTATCATCTAATTTTCTGTGCTATATTTTCATGAGCCTCTGCACTTACAGCGAATGCAACCTGGAGGATTTCATTGTTCCATTTTCATAGGGCAACAGCAGATAGTCACTGTAGTTTAAAACCTAAGGTTACACAAGCAGTCAGAGAGAGAGTAGGATCAGGACACAAAAGAAACGTATCTTTACTTAGCGCTCACTAATTCCAGAGATTATTCTGTGTATTGTACAGAGTACATTACACATAATAAATCTCTCACATTTTGTAAATATTTAGCTGTTGTTGATTTATTTCTGCTCTACTGGCAGTCGTCAAGTTTCTGTTCTACATTGTGAAAGTCTGTTTACATCTTGGTGTCGCCATCATCTGCTCTAGCATGGAGGCTTCTGGAAGGCAGGGATCATATCTGTTTATTTAGCATAATGCTTAACAAAGAGCTCTGTACATTAAGCTTTATTTTTATTTGATGATGATGATTTTCTTTATGCATTTCTTCCCTTCCCTTTCTTTAGATTGGCCAAACCTTCTGATAACTATTCATGCAGTAGAACACAAGAGAGGTGAAATTAACTGAATGCCTAGTCATTCTGGGCAGCAGAATGTCTCACACAACTATATGAGGTCTTATGCCACCACAAAGAGGTACCCTCTTGTAAAAAGATGAAAAATACAGAGAAGCCACCCACGTTGGTTTTCATGAAGGAAAAATTTGGTGTCTAGTTTTACCACCAAGTGCTTGTCAAATAAACTTCATGTGAAATCAAGACTGAATACAGTAAACAGGAAATTTGGATAAAAGCTATAGTGAAAAAGTATTCCTTTTTATTTTTATCCCTATTCTTACTTGGGACAGGCTTCTGGAATAGTGTTGGAGGACTGAATGCAAATTTGATGAAATAGAGCTGGAGCAAAGTGAATAAGGTCTCAATACTTTCTGAAGATGCTCCAGCTCTTATTTTAGTAAAAACAAGTTTTACTAATGTATCCTCTTTCAAAATGTTCATCTATTTTCACTTGCATTGCTAAATTGTAAAATTTTTAAATGCAATTTTTAAATTGTAAAATGACTTTGGGCATCCAAAGTTATTATGTGAACACAGTTATGACATCTAGTTTTCTTTGTTAGAAATTTCCAGACACTAAAAAGAAATTTCCCAGACTGATAAGGGGGGTTTTTAATATTTTCTTGAAAACCTATCTTTTGCCCCTTACCTTGCCTTTTCTGGTCTTTCTTTAAATTTATCATGACTTTTTCTATTATATTTCAAGGAAGCTTCAGAGGTTACTTGCTACGTCTTTCATTGTAGTCAGTTTTCAAGTCACTTAAAAAAATTTTTTTTAATGTTTATTTATTTTTGAAAGAGACAGAGAGAGAGTGTGAGCTGGGGAGGGGCAGAGAGAGAGGGAGACACAGAATTTGAAGCAGCCTCTAGGCTCTGAGCTGTCAGCACTGAGCCTGACTTGGGATTCGCAATCAGGAGCTCTGAGATCATGACCTGAGCTGAAGTCAGCTGCTTAACCGACAGAGTCACCCAGGCACCCCTCAAGTCACTTTTTTTAAATTGACCTATTATAAATGACATTTCTTGTATACTTGATTTCTAGATTCATTTTTATGCTTTATTCTATAACCTATTAAGGTTTACATGTGTAAAATAGCAATCAGTTGCCAATGTTATCAATTCTGAAATTTAGATTATGAGTTTTCAACTTCCATGATGTTCCTGTTTTATTCTCCTGGGTTTCTTTGGTCAGTACTTTATTTATTTTTTTAAATTTGGCTTTGAAAAATAAAGATAGCCCAGGGATAAATATATCTCTAAGTGTTATTAGATAGTTAATGATTAGTTTATAAAGCAGTAAAGAATTATCATGCTGTATCTTCTTTCTAGTATGTATGTGTGTATATATATATTTTTTGACAGCTAACATTTTTTACCAATTATGTATTTGTCCATTCCTACCAAGAATGAGACCATCTTTGTAAAATTACTTTATAAATTTTATATAAAAGTGCAAATATGAAGTTAATACTTTTTAATAAGTATATAAGTATATTACTTGACAGAAATAAATACTGTTCATCCATTGAGTAGATGAATATGAAGAATCAAGTTCAGAGAAGTTAAATGATTGGTAGGAGCTGAGACTCAAATTCGGGAATAGCTTGATTCCATTTCACTAGGCCTTTTTATGATATCATTTTATTTCTTCCTAAAAAATTCAGATCTTTTGTGATTCTTTTTTATAAATTAAATTTTTTAAACTATCAATGAAGGTTCTTATTTTTTCAGCTCAATGTTTCAGAAGATTCTATAATTTTTATCTTTTGTTTAAAAAAATTGCTTTTGTTCCAGGACCCTGTCCCAAAATTTTAGGAATTTGATGGTATCAGAGTTAATGTAAGTATAGCAATATGCCCACAATATAGCAAAGAAGAAATAAATTTAAGAGAAATATATTTTCAAAAACAGTGGATAGAGCCTAGACATATTAATCAATAGCTTTCCAGACTCTGAGAGGAATTTCTTTTCTAGATAGAGTTTTGATGGAAAAGTCATCTGAGGTCTATACTTGCTTAACCTCTGAAACAGAACAAAATCAGTCAGAAAGAAAGTAGGAGTGGTTTTCACTCATATCCACTGTGCATCTCTGTCTACGATATAGATTATATGCTGGTCATCTGATAGCTCACACAGTTTACTTTCCTATTTTTCAAACACTACAACTACACATTAACTTGAGGAAGAATGTTATTCTTGGAAAGTTATACATTTTGGATCATTGAGATAAAGATGGTTAAGCTGTGGCTGGATATTTCAGTTCTACAGCTATCTTGTCAGAAGCAAACATCTTGGAAAGAGCACAGCAGAACTAAAGGATACAATCCTACCAATAACTTGCTTAGACAAATTATTTCACCTATTATTTTTCAGTATCTTTTTCTAGAAATACAGTTTTTCCCTAAAAATACATAGATGATATTTACATATATGTGTATGTGTCTATCAATATCAGTGTACAAGTAATAGATATGTTCACTGTGGAAAAAATTTAGGAAATCTAGATAGGGGAAAAGTTAAAAAAAATCACTACTACAGAGAGCTATTAAAATTTTGGTGTACCGCCTTTTGGGCTTTTATAGTACATGTATATTATACACACACAAATAAAATAACACACAATATACAGATAGAAATAAATTTTTAAAAGTTTATATTGATAAAAAGTGAGATTATAGAGCTAAGGAAACAAATTAAGGACTAGAACAGCACTGTTGAAGAACTAATAAGTGATACAGAACCAGTAGGGAATAGAAGAGAGGTGGCTGAAAATTTAATGGCTTGGAGCAAAAGCTGGAAATACTCACCATAAACACAGAGGGGTAAAAGAAAGGTTAAAGCAAATTGGTTAACAATGATAGATGAGATACAAAGAAGAGTCAAGAAAAAGATTACTGGTGTCTGTGAGGAAGAGAACCCTACAAATGGGACTAAAAAAGTATTTAGAAAATTGATAGAGTGAAACTTCACTGAAGTGAAAAACTGAATTTGCAGATCAAAAAGTTACTTTGAATACTGAAATTAGTAAAAAAAGAATCAGTATCAATTTATATTTTGATTGTTACTGAAGAAAGACTCCTTCAGTCATTCATGCAAAAGCAAAAGTCATCTCCAAAGGAGAAAGCTAGACTGTTCTCAGATTTCTCCACAACAAAGTGCAACACTGGAAGAACAGTATCAACAAAGTGTTTTCTCTTTCTTTCTTTTTTCTCTTCTTCTTTTTTTATTTCTTGAGAGAGAGCATGCAGGAGCAGGGGAGGGACAGAGGAAGAGGGAGGGGGAGAGAGAATCTTAAGCAGGCTCCATGGTCAACGCCAGCACAGAGCCCAGTGTGGAGCTAGATCTCACAACTGTGAGATCAAGAACTGAGCTAAAATCAAGAGTTGGATGCTCAACTGACTGAGCCATCCAGATGCCCCAACAAAGTTCTGATAAAAGAAGGTATGACTCAAAGTATGACCCAAGAGCATTGTATCTAGCTAGCCATGTTGTTTCTGAGGAATAAAGGCAATAGGCATATAAATCCTCAAATATGAAAGAATCTAGAGAATATAGCATCTAGATCTTTCTGAAAAATGTACTTGTTAAAATGGAGTCAACCAAGATATGGCTCAAAATAAAAACTGGTTGTGATTATTAAATACATTTAGATATAAATGTAAGATTTAGCAACAATGGAAACTGGTCAGAGAACAGAATGTAAACGTTATACAACATGGCGAAGTAAAACAAAGGTTGGGAGGCAGGTGGGAGGGAATTGGTAATTGTTAATCTCTTTATCTTTCATAGCAACAAATCCATCAATACAGTCTAAAAGTTAAAAAGAGTAATATTAATCTACTGTTTAATAATATTGATCTACTGTTTAAGTCTTTTTTAATCATTTTTCTTAACTTTGAGGGATTTTTATTTTTCTCAGTTACTGCTTTCTGAGTGAAGAAGCATTTATCTAAGGTTTAAAATTCTTCAGTTTTAGTTTCTATTAAGTTCAAGTAAAATTAAATTAATATATATATTTTTAAAGTTAGTGTATTCTCATCCCAGAAATGATAAATTTATTCCTGTTCATCCATCATCTGTCCCTGTGACTACCTGTGTTGGGTGATATTCACTAATTGTTAATCCTGAATGTTTCTTGATGTTGAGGTTTTGGATCATTTGTTGCAGTTTTCACTGTATATTTTGTGTTATTTGAACATTGTGTTATGATACACATTTTGATGAAAGTGATATAATGAATATATTACCCTGAACAATAGATTTATACTTATACACAGTTTTTTTAAATACACAGTTTAATATCCTCACTTCTTTTTACATTTATCATGACCTTTCTTTTCTCTTGCCATCATGTTTAATAGCTGCATGGTATTTTATGGGTTTGATATATTTCTTCCTCTGATCCTGATCTTTGTTTTTTTCATCTGTAATGACAGAGTTGGATTAGATTAGTAGTTTGCAATCTTTTTCTTTAAACTGTAGAATCTTTCCAATAAACAAAACAGTATATAACTCTTAGAATATAGTTTCAAAGCTCCATGGATTAGGTAATTTCTGAGGTTATTCCATTTACCACAAAAACTAGTTTTTTTCTTAGGAGTATTTTCTTGAGTGACTGCTTTCCATGTGTTAAAAAAAAAAAAGAAATCAGGTAATAGCTATGATCTTTAAAAATCAGTATTTTAAAGTACAAGGGAAGGGCCTTTAAAAACCATCCAGCCTATTTCCCTAACTTTTTCATATAAGGAAACCAAGTTTAAGTTGCTCGACTAACATTGCCCAGCCAACTAAAATGAATGAGGCTTGAGCCCTGATCCTGACTTCCAATCTGTTCCTTCTCCCACAGTACACGTGAATATATATTTTTAAAAATGATGGGCAGGAAAGATAACAACTTTATCTTAACCTATTTCACATGTAGACTAACTTGTAAATATCAGGAAATATAATTTATAGTGTATTTATTTTCTTCCTTATAAAAAGAGATCAGCGGTGCAGGCATTATTGAACTCTTAAGTTCTAAGAGTTAGAAAGGAAAGTGAGTGGGATTCTGGCAAGGAAGAAAGCATTTACTTGTCAAAGATTTGGAATTTACTGTGGTTTCTGAGATTAAAATAAGAGTAAAACTTGACTTGGCAGAGGATTAAAAACAAAGCAGCTCCAAAGTGTGTGCACATCATGGAGAAGATGCCATTTTTCCTTCAGGCGTCCAAGGGGGAGGGGAACATTGTTTCTTTGTGTTGCCGGAGCTGATTTATTCAGTTATGATTTCAACATGTCTACAAGGCAAACCCCAGAAAACATTGCACAACAACATCAACCAGAACAAATGGTGCCCTTTTTTTTTTTTATATCCCCCCTCTTAAGAGTTTTCAAATAAAACACAGCAGTGTTTTTTGTTATTTTGTTTTCAGATTGTTTAAATGGCTCTGATTATGTTTGACTATTAGGAGTGGCAGGTTTTAGAATCTTAAGTGGTAGTACAGGTTCCTGAACAAGAAAGAGAATTAAAGGTGATGTGACTTGATTATTGGAATGTGTAGAATGCAGACTTGTGAGAGGTATTATGGTCTGCCGCAGGCTGCTCTTGGTAATAGACCTTGTTAAAAGCCCTATTATTATTGGAAATTTATTTTGGAAACTACTAAAAAAGAAATTTGACAGAAAAGTAAAACAAACCTCCTTGTCTCATATTTCCTTTCCACGTAGGGACTTTGAAGAGATACCTTAAATATTGTCAAGTCTCAATTATCCTGGAATGGGTTAGCATTATTACCATCCTCACAAACTTGACTTAAATGCACATGGCTTTACACTAGGTGCAGCACAGAGAAAATTAGCAAACAAGATCATTATCCTTTTGGAGCTTACTAAGAGTTGATATGCCAGCATGTAGCTCAACAATTTCCAAACTCAGTTTTCCACACACTCTCTAAACAAACCCCCCTTCTCCTATTCTCTCTCTTCTTTAATGGCCTCCCCATCCTCTCAGCTGGAAACCTCACATACATCTTGAGTCCTTATGTTTTCTTAGTCTCCACAACCAATCTATCAGCAAGTCCTATCTCTTCTGTCTCCAAAATTGCTTTTGAATATGTTTGTTTCCTTTTCTCCCTTCTCATAGCCATTGCCCTGAACAGGCCCTTTTCACCTTTCATTTCAGTTCTTAGGAGAGCTGCTTATCTATTTCAGGCTTTCCTTTTCCAAGCCATCCTCCATAATGCTGTCAAATTTCTTTAAAGACAGATCTAATCATATCTTTCTCTGGCTTAAAAACCCATGATGGGTCCCTATTACATTGGAGGGATAAAGTCTACCTCCTTAGCTTGTCATGCAAGTGTTTCATAATGTGGCCCCAGTCTGTTTATTCTCACTTTATTTTCTGCCCCAATCCCTGCCCCTACTCCCCATCCTGACTCTCTGCTGCCAAGCACACATGTGCATTCACTCTGTCCTACCTGTTTCCTTGTAGTTCCCTGAGCTTGCTCTCTTCTGTGCTTTTGATCATACCGTTTCTTGCTCCATACACACAGAATACTCTTCTTTGATAAACTGCTTGTATGGAACAACTGAGGAAACCAAGACTTTACAAAGAATACTCTTGACAAAATAGAGCAAAAGAAACAAGCCATGTGTACAGAACCAAGCATTAGGGACAACCATTAGAGCAAAGGTCAGATTAGGAGCTGTAGACTACTTCTACCTGAGGCCAGCCAGGAGAAAGGACTTAATTCCAGAAGGTACTGGAGCCAGAGCAGTGATGAGCTAGTTTGTAACAGTATTAGAGGAGTGCCTCCTTCTGATTACTATAGATAGCCAAGAGCCAGCTCCTATTTTTATAGGTCGAGGATAGGAGAAAAAAGCCATAGTAGATTCCTGGTATAGTTCACGAATTAAGAATTACCCCCCATCTACCTACTACTCCTGACTTATTTCACTTAACAAGGGAGTAAAGAATAGATAAGAACTCAATAAGAGCCTTCACACTGATGCATTGTTAAGAGTCAACAGGACAGAGCCAGAGATGGCACGTTTAAGGAGTAAACTGAATGAAGGAAAATAGTGGCTCTTGACCTTGAGTTCATAAGGAAGCAGAGGCTTTCTCATGCTCGTGTGCCTAGGCCTGCTTCTGCCTGACCTTTGCATATTCCTGATTAACGTTTGTCCTTTTGTACTTGTCTGATTCTTTTTTACAAGTTCTTTTTTATTATGTAAGTAATATATTCACATCTTCAGAGCATTGAGATTGTGGAGGCTACTTTGACATTCCTATCCCAGTCCCATCATCCCAATCCTAATCATCTCCCCACAGACATCAGAAAATGACTATTTTCAGTCTGGGGTCTCTCCTTCAGACCTTTCTCTATGCACTGACTTAGAGGTAGACATGCAGGTAGGTAGATAGGTTATGAAAAACATATAGTATTGCTCTGGATGTGTGTTTGGGTGTCTTTTCGCCCCACAGAAGTGGCATCCTATACTGCCTCTAATTCGGTATACTTCCTTTTTAGAATCTATAATATATCTTGGAGATCTTTTCATATTAGTACATACAGATGATTTATCACATTTTTTCACCTTCTACCACATAGTGTCATCTCTGGGCTAGCTTGTCCTTTTCCTCTTCTCATGATAATCTCATATAGATGATTAGTAGGTAATAGAGGAAAAAATTACAACAAGCAAGTATTGATCCTGCTGCCAATTAAATAAGGAAGGAGCTTGCAGTTGCTGGCTGGGGGAAGAATGTTTTCCTTAAAAATTAGACTGTCTTAGAAACATTGTTGGACCCAGTTCAAAGGACATCACTGACGTTAACACTTTACCCCCTCCCTTTTTCCTCTCCTACCCCCCAATTACTGGCATTGCTGGAAATTAAATATAACCAGGGCTGTTTGTGGTATGTATACATCTGGTTTTCCCTTTTCTATATGCCTAAGTCCTCTCTCCTCAATTGCTTCTGTTTAGCACTTAATTTAAATTCCCAAATTAATTCAGGAAGCAAATTTGGAATCTGTAAAATGAAGGTGTTAGGTGATCTTTTAGGGATTTTTTAAAGTTTTAGACAATTTTAAAGAATACATTTTGATAAACTAAAACTTTTCTGTGCTTGATGTAGATTGTGGTTCATTATGAGTATAGATAATTTAATAACATTGAAATAGATGAAACTTGTGCTACTTATTTGTCACTCTTCCCTTGAATGTTTCCTTTAATGTTCAAAGTAAGCCATTCAAAGGACTTCATAACTGTCAAGTATTAATGTTACCACCAAAAATGTAGGACTGAGTCAAAGTGAAGGGGAAGTTCTGAGAAAGTACTTGTGAGATGTTTGCACTTACTATACATTTTTGAGCGTTTAAATATTTAAGACGTACCATCATCTACCAGGAGCAAAGGTTAGGAGTCAGGAATTGGGGCATCAGTCCCAGCCCATCACTGACTCACTTTGTGATGGCAGGTCACTCCTTGCTCTTAAATTTCCCCATCTGTAACATGTAATAGATTATTTCTGACTCTTAACTTACCCAGGGATGTTTTCTGAAATAATAAAGATAACCACTGCCAGTTATTTTGTGCTGCTTGGTAAAAGATTCTACATAAATTAATAGCAGTAGGGTGGTGTTTGCATTATTTAAGAAAGTTCTTGAAAGTGAGGAAAGTACTCAGAATAGAAAAGTACTCAGTACTCAGAACTGTTTATCATTTCTTTTAGGCCAATGCATGCTGTAGGTTAGGTAGAATAGTCGTGAAAACTAACATAAAAGTAAAAGTGTATAACATTGTAGGAGTAAATCCAAGATGTTTTTACATACATAGCTCTTTCCAACTCTAGTATTCTGAGTCATTTGCTGCGTTTTACAAAGTTAGTAACCCATATTTGTTTGTTTTTTTGTTGGGGGGGAGCAGGGGTATATTTGTATTTTTATGTTCAAATATACTCCATGAGTTCTGTCACTTAGACAATCTTGGAAAAGAAAATCATATGTAAAATTTGCCACTTTATTTGAATTCTAACCCTTTCTGTGGAGTTACTGTGTCAGGTTCTCTTTCTGAATTCTACTTTTCACCTTGTGATTGATTGCTTCTTGTTACAAAAACATGAAGGGACTCTTAACCTCCTTGCAAAAGACCTGTTCTTTTGGTTGATGCAAAACACCAGTAAACTCTCTTAAGGAAAAAACAATTGTAGATGAAAGGAGATATTTATTTGAGGAAGAGTTTAAAGAAATACATTCTTTCTCATTGTACTTCTTTCCAAATTGATGTCACCCCGAGGGGATGTGAGAATTTTTTCAAAGTTTAATGTCCAACTGGTGAACAAAACTGACCCTTGATCGCATAAAGCCCAGCAGTGTTTGCTGTGTGTTTTCTGCATCTGGAGACTATTCTGTTATGATTTGAAAAATTAAGATTACAATTTTTAAAGTATATATTTCACAATCAAAGTATTTATAAACACATATGAATCTTGTATAACCTATGCTGAAACAGAATGGTTATGTTTATATCTCAGTAGGTAAACTACTCTGGAATGCTTCAAACCAGTCTCAGCTGAAACAAGACATTTTGAACTATGTCGTAAAGATGGATCTGTTTTCTTATTCAGCAGTTTCATATGAATTTTGAAAGATGGCTGGTGTTGAGTTAGTCCCACATTTAAGTTTGTTTACTTCTTATGCGAGTAGAACATGTTTTCTTTCTATCTGTAGACTTAGTAGTTGGTCTTGGAGTATAGCTTTGCAGGTAAAACAAGGCTGCTTTTTGATTCCTCTTGAAGTTTAGAATTCAAATCAGTCAAGTGACCAAGCAGGGCAATTGGAGAGGATACCACTGACATACTTTAATCTGTTGTTTTTCCTCTCTTTGCTTGCAAACTTCAACTGAATTGCAGCTTTGTATTCTAAAAAATTGTTATTAAAATAAAGGCAGTTTGATAGTGTTATAGAAAATTTGGAAAATGGAGAGAGGGGAATGAACTGTAATATATAGGATTTGAACTGGGTCTTGAAGAATACATGGTTCTTAATATATTCCAGACCGCCTCTTGGGCATATTTTTGTTCCGTGTGACTAGTATGTTATATGTGCATATGGCTAGATAATTTGAGATTTATTTAATTCAGTGGAGGCAGACATTTTAAAGTTGTAGAGATGACTTTCACTGTGAATGAATTTAAGATAGAAGATAGCATTGCAACATTAGTGCATTCTTCTGCCTTTAAGAATGGAACCACATTTTTTTTTTTTTGCATAAAAATAATGATTGGGCTCCCAAGATTGTTTGAGTGCCTTATGCATGTTTTAGCTGGCAATAATCTTAGCCATCTTGTATTCAGCATCTGGTTTATACATGAGACCCCTATAATTAGCCAGTAGTACTTCTCGGCCTTGTCTTTCACAAAGATTTATAGTATACTTCAGGTGGTGTCAGACAGCAGGCAGAATACTGAATAGCTAACTCTCGTAATTAAAAAAAATTGCCTCCCTGATACCAGTATTATTAAAATATGATTTAAAAAATCATCTTCTCTCATCATTTGACATGATTAATAACCTTACTTTCTGAAAAACCTAAGAAGTTTAAGCTTCTTGTATGTGGTTTTGGAGCCTTAGGAAAGCTGGAAGAACCTAGGCTTTAGAGAGGATAGGCTCGTGATGTGTTCTGGAGTGTTATGCAAGGAGGAATTATTAGGCCAGGTGCCTTTCACGTCTGTTGTATTTGCCGGAGCCAAAAATCAAAGGAACAAGAGTGTCTCAGGAAAAATATATTTTCTTCCCAGAGCAAGATGACTTTTTAATACCTGTAAGAGTCCAGATTATATGTAATCAATATCAAAAAAAGGCAGGTTTGTTTTCTGAGTGGTTATCAAGTTGATACACACTCCTGTTGCTGTGTTCTGCTTAAACTGTAATTATCAGAGAAATCTTGTTAAGGAGAATTTTCTGAAGTGAAGCCGGCTAATTACATCAGACCCTTTGGCTTTATGTAGAGTTATTAGCATGGCATGAACTGAGAGCTGATTGTGTAACCTATTCATTTGGAAAAATCCTTCACCTCAAACTTTGCTTCAAATCCATGACTTCTAATGGAAAAGGCACGGTGAGAGGCAACACTAGATTTCCAAACCCGCTTTCCTTAAAAATCTCTGACCAAATTGCCCTGTATGAATAGATCCCAACAAGGGTTTGAGATTGGTTAGTTTCAGGACATCTTATTTAAACCTTCTTCTAGGGAAAGGTCTATACTGGCTAGTCCTATAAATATCAAAATTATCAACACGGTGATGCCAATGTAATTAGCCACATCTATCAGCAGTGTATAATCAACCATATCTAAGGCTGCTGAAAGCTCCACTGTGGTAAAAATTCTGGCTCTACTTTTGACTCTCATTAATGACCCTAAGGATTTTGGAGTGAACTCCGTAAGTGGCCTTGAATCTAACCTGGAGTCTATTGTGTACTTCTAGGTTGGAAAGCTACATCAAAACAAAACTCACTTTATAGGTAGGATATTACAATAGAGTGAGAAATTGGCAGTAAGAAGTTTTAGTGAATAGGACCCTCAAAGAAAGCTTAAATAAGTGATTGTTGCACTCAGACCTTAAAAACGATTGTTTAAACTGTTAAAGTAAATTTTATGTAAATTGTTCATGCTAAATATTTTCATTATATATTCCTATTCCTTTGTACTTCTCATTTGATGAAGTTTTCAAACTGTGGTTTGCTGGAGGGGGAAAAAACAAAACAAAACCCAAACCACATAGGACAAATTGAATTACAAACCTGGTGTGGTCTTTTAACTCAATTACATCTAATTTGTGTTATTTTAGTCATCCTGGGTGGCAGCTGTTCTGTGTGAATGCCCATAAACATTTTCAGTGTAAGATTTGTCTAGATTATAACTTCATAAGATTGATAGTAGCCTATTTCTATTTTAAGGAACAAAGTTAATCTATTAATTTGGTGTATCAGGACCACTTTAAAAGTTAAAAATTTAATTGGTTTATTTTTTACATAGACCTTTGAACATCTAATGTTTTTTAAATGTTAATTTTTATATAAATTTACCCCGTTTTCTTATTTCTTAAGTTTCTACTTAAATTTCTCCTAAAAATAGCATCTTAATTACTTCATTACTTAAGTCATTCAGACAGTTATCAATTTGAAGGGAAGGGCATACAGAATTTTAGATTCTGATATACCCAAATAAATATTTTGTCATTCTAAGGCAACATTTGGAATGATCTGGAAAGAAAGACACAAGAGAATATGGATTCAGGGTTCATTGGTTCAGTATAATTGAGATGGAACTTTTAGTTAGAAATGAGTTAAGACTGAGTCTCAAATGCAGTTGCATTTACAGAAATGAAGACATTGAAACTCAAGATACTCATGCAAAATTTGACACAGGAAGCACTTAAGTGGATGGTGTCTAACAATTGATGCTAACTTGCCCACTTTTATTGTCTGGGGATTTATCTTTTGAGCAACATACTCAGTTTAATTCACTGAGTATCACTAAGTTGGATAGGAAAAGGACACTCAAATGTCTTTTTAATATCAGAGGTGAAATCTGTACAATCAGTAGAAAAATGCAGAAGCAGGGCGACTGGGTGGCTCAGTGGGTTGAGCGTCCAACTTTGGCTCAGGTCATGATCTCATGGTTCGTGAGTTCAAGCCCCACATCAGGCTCGCTGCTGTCAGCACAGAGCACGCTTCAGATCCTCTGTAAGGAGGATCTTTGTCTCTCCCCTGCTGTGTTCTCTCTCTCTCTCTCTCTCTCAAAAATAAACATTAAAAAAGAAAAAGAAAAATACAGAAGTGAACATACATGATAGAAGAGCCTCAGCTAGTTTTCTAAGGTGGGCAAGTGGGACAATACTAAGTAGGCAATTACAGTGAAGAGATACTATCCAACAGAGACAGAAATGGAAGAAAAATCTTAACTCCTCAAAAATGATCTGTGATCTATGAATATGTTTGGAAAGACATTTCTTAAACTATATTCAGTAATTTTCTTTCTTTTTTTAAAAAATCAGATCATGTTTTATTAAAATTTTTGAAAAGTCTTTACATTTAAATAATTTGGAGATGGCAAACTATTAATATACTCTTCTCAAACTTCTCACTTATGACTATGAGGCATCATGATGAGCATCACACTGTTTTCACAGGGCCTATACTGAGCCTCATGTTTCTTCCCCAGGACTTAAGACATCATTACCAATCAATTGGATTTGGTACTTGAGATGAAACTTCTTTGCCATCTTGAGATAGGCAGTCTTTTTTGATAAAGGAAATTGAAGATGAGTTGGAGTAATTTTCAATTGGCAACTGAAAACCTGCAGTGGATTAGGTATTGTTCTAGGTACTGACACTTCAAAGATGAATAAGCTATAGGTTCCTGCTTTGGAGGAACTTATGTGTAGTAGGGATGGTAAACATGTAACTAATTTATAGCACGGTGTGGTAGGTGATGAGACAGAGGTTTGAATAAATTAAAAGCTTATTTTGTTATGGGGAGAGTACAGGACTTAAGTTAGGACATTAGATCAAAGCAAGTGTTTTTTTTACAAAATACTACTATACATGAGACTTACAGCCAATTAATCAGTTACTGGTTGACCTATATAGACTTAGGAATATAAATTGATTAAATTTATAGTGTCTATCAGTTGCCTATACTACTTCCCTACCATTCTATTCTTAAAGAAGAAAGTAACAATTCGATCACCATTTATTCTAAGCACTTGCTTGTATATTATCTCATTTTAATTAGTTGTGAACTACACCAAATTCAGTAACTTTTTCTAAAGCTATATTCCTCTTTTATGTCTGACCCTATCTACTTATCTTCTACTTGAAACATTCCCCCCCCCCCCCCCCCCTTCCCCACTCTCCCCCGCCCTGGTCTTTTAGTGGCAGTATATTTTCTGGTTCCCCTCCTGCCTTTCTAACCTTACTTGGTGTCATCTTTGCTGGCTTCACTTCTGCATTAGTTATCTATTGCTATAACAAATTATCCTGGGGAGCCTGGCTGGCTCAGCAGGTGGAACATGTGACTCATGATCTTGAGGTTGTGAGTTTGAGCCCCACATTGGGTGTGGAGATTACTTAAAAAAATCACTCTAAAATTTAACAGCTTAAAACAATGAACATTTATCATCTCACAGTTTCTGTGGGCTAGTAATACCACATGCACATGATAAACATCCAGGCATTCAATAAATATTGTTGAATCTTCACAAATGGATACCATTATGCTAGTTGAGGTTCTCATCACTTCACACCTAAATGACTCCACCAACTTCTGTTCTGGTTTCCAGTCTTTACCTTCATGCTGCTGTTAAACCAGCCTTTCTAAAGAAATCCATGCTTCTGCTTCTCTGATTAATAATCACTTCTGATCTTTAAGATCTTTAAAGCCTAATCTTTAAGTGTATATTAGTCTTTTTGGCATGCAAAAAATTCCCTAAACCAGCCTCATCCTATTTATTCAACCATGTTTCTTAACAAATACCTACTTTACTTAACTGCTTATTTATACCTCATACCAGGCACCACCCTCATTCCTTATACTATGTTCAGTTTTACTTTTTGTTTTTGGTCTTCATCATTGATTAACTCCCTCATCTGTCACGCTTATATATATATATATATATTTTTTTTTTTTTTAATTTTTTAATGTTTATTATTGACAGGGAGAGAGACAGAGACAGAGACAGAGATGGAGCATGAGTGGGGAAGGGGCAGAGAGAGAGGGAGACACAGAATCTGAAACAGGCTCCAGGCTCTGAGCTGTCAGCACAGAGCCCGACGCGGGGCTCGAACTCACGGACAGCGAGATCATGACCTGAGCCGAAGTCGGATGCTCAACCGACTGAGCCACCCAGGCGCCCCATTTTTATATTTTACTGATTCTTTCTTTTTTCTTTAGGTTTGTTTATTTATTTATTTATTTATTTGCCCCCTTACTGATTATTTCTTAGCTCAGAACTCATTATGTCCCTTCTACCTTTTTCATGAAGCCACTTTAGACTTCTCTGGTACACTGTAGGTTTTAATCTTTGAATTCCTGTTATATTAGTGCCAATATGAAACAGTGTATTTATTTATCTTTAGTTTATTCAGTTAACTTCCCTGCCCACCTAGATTTCCAGTTCTGTAAAAGCCAAATCCTTTTACTTCTTGCATCTCTGTTGCACTGTGCTCTCTGATACGCGTTGGTTGATTGACTAACAACTAGAAAACTTGACTTAGCTGTAAAAAAAACCTCTGTGAGGGTTGTCCAGGTAGATCAGTCAGTTGACCATCTGACTCTTGGTTTTGGCTCAGGTGATGATCTCACGGTTCATGCATTTGAGCCCTGCATTGGGCTCCACGCTCATGGTATGGAATTGGAATTCTCTCTCTCCCTCTCTCTCTGCACCTCCCCTGCTCGTGCTTTCTTTGTCTCTCTTAAAATAAATAAACTTAAAAAAAAAAAAAAAAACTTCTTTGTGGTGCTGCTGAATGATTTGAACTCCCAGAGCCAGAAATGAGGATGAGCTGGGACTTAAGGACAGTTTGGAACTATTTCATCATTTTCCTGAAGAAGTGTTGCTGTATGAAGTGATTAATTTAAAAAAATGTTCCCTGAGGCCAACTCTCAAAACTGGTGGTTAGCCTTGCACTATCAAAGCAAACACTTCAGAGTCCCCTGGAGCAGAACAGGTATTAAGTAGCAAGCAATTCAAGGTCTCTGATCCCTGGCCTGCTTCTTCTATGGGCCTGGCCAAGCCCTTTGGCATAGATAAGTAGAACAAGGAATTTACTTTTATCTTCTCTCTCTCTCTCCCCTCTCTGTCTCTCTCTCTCCCTCCCTCCCTTCCTCCCCCTACCCCCAGGTTTCTTGGGTTTGATTCACAAAGAAAGGGTAATCATTGAAACTTTCTGTCAGCATCTTTTCATTCACCTAGAAAAGTTAAAGTCAGGTAATAATATTAATCAAAATATAAGTACACATACAGGATAAAAATAATGTTGGTGCTAATTGTATTCCATAATATTCTTTGTATACTTTTGTATCAGCCTTGGAGAATGAGGTCTGAGAGTCAGCCTCAGTTCTTTTGGTAACTTTAAGTTTACTTCTGGGCTTTTGCTAAGATAGAAATCCATTCACATTTTTCATTTCTACCACTATTCCTTTGTATCCTGTTGTTGTTATTATTATTATTATTATTATTATTTTGTTCTCCCTCTTTCTCTACCTTTCTGTTCCTCTTCGTTATTTTCCCTCTAAAGCTGTAAGTAGGGTTTGGTGATGGTGAGAAAAGAAGAGGAGCAAATTTTTGTTACAGCTGGCTCAAATTCTTTCTAGGTTTGTATTTCAGGATTATTTATAATGTCAAGTCTGTGATTTAGGTTATTATTTGCACATTTTAGGTTTCCCTGTAGCTAAATTACTGGTATTTATACAAAAAAGTTTTTTTTTTTTCCATTGTTATTTGTTCATGTAGGTGTTTCAGCCAAGATTCCTCTCTTTAGCACTGGGATATTTGAATTAGAGAAATTAAGGAAGTTGAAAAGGTTAAAGCTCTTGATTCTTGCCTTTTATCCTCATAGCTAATGACTTTTGGATATGTTTCCTGGAGAAGATAAAGGATACCTCAGTTCATACATCCTGCCTCTGCATTCCTTCCTCCAGACCTCCTGCACTCATCAGGGCCTTCTCATGAAAGCCAGTCCATTGATATTAGCTCTATCATATCTTTTAGTTTTCTTCTTTACGCATCCCATACGTCTCCACATTTACTCCACTTCCTTTTCCAGGGGGAAACCTCAGCTGTGTTTAAAGGTAAACGAGGCAGAGAATTAGGAGGGGAGAGAGAGTGAGGATGGGGCAGAGGTAGGCATGAAACCAGATCAGAAGAGTTTGAGCATGGTCCTCAAAGGACGCGACTGCCTTTTCTAACCAACTGCTACCCTATTCTGCCGTATTCCTGCTGCCATCACTTCTATACTTCTAAAGAAGTTGAAAATAAGAATTAAACAAATTCATTTGAATTTCAGTCCTCAGTACTCAAATAAAAGTGCTTTTCTGAATATCTCCGAAGATGTTCTGAAGACCAAATGTCATAGTTTTTGCTTAGTTTCCATCTTTTTTGATCACCACTGCATTTTATACAAAATTGAACATTCTCTTCCTGGAGAAAGAAAAAGACTTATTGGATACAACTTTTGCCACATGAAACCTTGTCTAATCAGCCTCATTTGAAAGTGCACATTTCACTTGATGGCATTTGCAAATTCTCCTCCTCCCCCTCCCACCAGAACTTGCAATATGAAAGTGCTTCCATATGCTAAAAGCTAGTGTACTCATTTTGCTGGAGAAAAAAAGAAGAATGTACTCTATTGACTTGCTGTCATATAAACATGAGGCTACAATGTGGGCAGGCTTGGCAATGGCAACCTCTCAGAATTCACTGTAAACAGCTCTGTAGGCCTGAGCCTCACTACTCTTCAAGACAAGAGTGGAGAGATGTTTTTTTTTTCCCTACAAAAAAATAGTTAAAAATGCAATTGTGAGTTTTGTATGGTTCCAGATATTTAAATGCAGTTAAAATATACTATTAAACTCTGATATCTAACAGATTTGAACATTTTATTTATTTATTTATTTATTTTTTTTTAAATTTTTTTTCAACGTTTTTTATTTATTGTTGGGACAGAGAGAGACAGAGCATGAACGGGGGAGGGGCAGAGAGAGAGAGGGAGACACAGAATCGGAAACAGGCTCCAGGCTCCGAGCCATCGGCCCAGAGCCTGACGCGGGGCTCGAACTCACGGACCGCGAGATCGTGACCTGGCTGAAGTCGGACGCTTAACCGACTGCGCCACCCAGGCGCCCCAGATTTGAACATTTTAAATAGCTAAATACTTTTGGGGCGCCTGGGTGGCTCAGTCGGTTAGGCGTCCAACTTCGGCTCAGGTCATGATCTCACGGTCCGTGGGTTCGAGCCCCACGTCGGGCTCTGTGCTGACAGCTCAGAGCCTGGAGCCTGTTTCGGATTCTGTGTCTCCCTCTCTCTGACCCTCCCCTGTTCATGCTCTGTCTCTCCCTGTCTCAAAAATAAATAAAAAATGTTAAAAAAAATTAAAAAAAAAA